>NW_028177731.1:5000-7741 GCF_964030765.1 Micromesistius poutassou | reverse complement strand
GCCTCTCTGAAATCCTCTCTTCTCAAACCTTTTCTCTCTTTCAATTCACAAACTTGATGTATGGGATGCTTTATGTTGGCACACAAATTCATAATTTAGAGTTTCTATAAACTATAGTATGAGGCCAGTTACTGAATTTCCTCAACGTCTGAAGCTGTGTATACTGATACTACAGACTCAACATGTGACTTTACGTTTAAAAAAACCAGACAGAAAACCGTACATAAACATACAATAGAAGATTTGTATTGTTTGATCATAGCAGGGTTATTATAGCTCACACTGGCCAACTTATTATTATTACTGGGTTTACGAAATTGTCTGCATTAGTTTAGACATGGGGGATGAGACTCTTGCCGCGCTGTTATCGGAAAACAATACACATCTCTAAGCCCTTGTTTTTTCTGCTGGCTGTGGTATAAAGTGGATTGCTACCCACAGGTTCAACAGGAGATGTCTGCTCACTGCTGACTCCCTGTCTCCAATAGTACCCTCAACCCTTCAATACAACGTGCGGTCCCAGACACTCTGGCCCTCTGTTTTACTGCCCAGGACTTCCAATCTGCATTTCAAAAGTGTGTATTGTCCTTTATTTTTTAATTAAAGCAGTGAGCACTGTGTGTGTATTACACAACATGTATGAAATTGCTCACTGCTCACACAGCCTATGACTCATGGAGCCAAAGTAGACTTTCATTTTGATACATGTTTAACGACTATGCGGACGTGCCATTCAAATCCATATAAAAGTATTAGTTGTTTTTCACTATGTTCCATTTATGGATGGATAAAACATATTTTGATATAGATGCTGATCATTGAACTACAGTGTTGAAATGAGTTGTGTGTAGCTGACCACTTTACATGACAAATGAAATGGTCAGAAATAACACTCAAAAGGGTTTAAATTCTTAAGAATCAATAGTATTCAATCTGTAACATTATGCTATAACCATTACGCCAACTCAGCATGAAACGATTATATCTTCAATTTAGTTTTGGGTGACAATTAATTGTTCCGTTTCAAGAAAGAGTTCACGGTCATGACAATTCTGAAGTCCAGTGTACAATAGTTTGTTTGACACAACGTGGTGAAAAAGAGCTTATCCAGCATTACAGTTTGACAACAAGGATTATCACAAATGTGTTTTTCCTGACAACAGAGAAAGAAAGTCCTCTCAAATTGCCTCTCCTCCTTAGAGGTTTACTCAGTCCTTAAGGATATTGGTAATTTAACTCAATGTACAAATATCAATGTTCCAACGCATGCCTTTCCTCTCTTGTGACCAACAACCACAACAACAACAACAACAACAACAAAACTAAAATGATCCCCGGTAAAACCTGAGGGCCTCATTTGTATGTTTTGTTAGACCTCCTGAACACAACGGAAAATGGAAGCAAAGGTCAGAGTTAAGTCTCCTCCGGCTTTTGTTCTTTAAAAGAAACAATATTCTATTGATCCCTCCTGAATGATAAACACACATGTATTGTGAAAATACAACCTCCTTTGACCTTTAGCAATTATTCATACAAGAGTGGAGCAAATGTTTTCTCTCAAGAAAAAACAAAATCCAGCATATTCTTTTTCTTCGCCCTTTTCTCGTTTTATTTCATTTTTTTTATTATTTGAAATGTGTTTATAGTTACAGGCAATTCCGGAGGATAGCATACTTTTTGTTATTTACATTAGGTAAAATAGCCGAGATACCTTTGGGACTATTTGTCATTATTTACCATTTACAGTTTTTTTTTCAACAGTTTTGTTTTTTGTTGTTGCTTTTTATGCAGTGACGCAACCTATAAGATTAGCAGTGATTGAAGGGGTACTGTTTAATTAACTCCCAAATGGATAAAGAAAATGAGGACAGCAGCTAAATAAAAATATACTTTGTTTATTTAGAAATATGCTTCAAAGAAGAACATCCATAATCGTTTATGAACATGACTAAACATAACTAACATCTTTAGTCTTTAATTCTTTTTTTTTTGTTTGAGAATGAAACAGAAATGAATGTAACATGATTTGAAGAAAATGCCTCGCATGCGGAAATTAACTTCCAATCGTAAGTCAAGATCCATCCCATGGCATGAGCCATGTACCGTCTCTTTAGGTTCTTACAGATGGCCTGAAGAATGAGGAAGCAGTCCTATCATCCTATCTGCCTGGTGTCTCGTCTGAGTCTAAGTTGACAGGGTTAAAGTGCACATGCATGACCTCATGAGGTCCTCTTGACCTCCTCTCTATGGCCCATGAGAGGGTGTGAGATAAACGCCCAGGGTCTTTTGACAGTCACTACGGTTGGAATGCACACAAACTGCACCACGGGTACCTTGACAAAGCCATCTTAACCTCCTACAGGTCATCATGAGCGGCAATCAATTATTCATGCGAGAATTAATGTATTATAACCTTATATAGGATATAGTTAAAAGTCCGTGCCTGATGAGTGCATCATGCTGTGGGATAGGGATTTTCAGAGAAGCAAAGTGTGTGCGTGTGTGTATTTTTTGTTTGAGAGTGTATGTGTTTGTGTCTATGTGTGTGCGTGTGTGTGCGTGTTTGTGTACGTGCCTATGTGTGTGCACATGTGCGTGCATGTGTTTTTGTGTGTGTGTGTGTGTGTGTGTGTGTGTGTGTGTGTGTGTGCGTGTGTGTGCGTGTTTGTGTACGTGCCTATGCGTGTGCACATGTGTGTGCATGTGTTTTTGTGTGCGTTTGCGTGTGTGTGTGTATGTGT
>NW_028177731.1:0-2500 GCF_964030765.1 Micromesistius poutassou | reverse complement strand
CAATGTTAACATTTTTCTGTATACATCGTTTGCATTTCAATACATGTTCATATTGAAATGTTGTTATTATTAACAACTTTCGAGGTTGGGTGTGTGTGCCATGATTTTGATGCAAACTGCACAGCCATTAGGCTGGTTTAAAAATGTACATTGCTTTTGTAACTTTAAAGAGTGAGACTTCCAACATGAGTAAAACGGCATCCAAACATTTTGGATGGATGTGGTGGAATAATATTACTGTAGATAATTAATATTTTGTGTTTTCCCTTCTCTAATCTCTTCTTCTCTTCCTTCTTCTCTCCTCTCTTATCGTCTCCTCTCTTCGATTCTCCTTACCGCACGCTCGTCGTCCGGTCGCTCTGTAACATTTTGTGCATGTTTCGTTCCACACATGTCAATCAATAATTTGTTAATGATAGTGTTTTGTGGATTCAAACCAAATGACATTTAGATAGAATGCACAATTTTTCTACACAATATGATTACACCTTAAGGCTGTTGCTTTTGTTTAATGGTTTATATTTTCGATTATCTCATAATGCAATTTGAACTAAACGCCCCAACTGTGAGCTCTATGTGTGTGTGTGTGTGTGTGTGTGTGTGTGTGTGTGTGTGTGTGTGTGTGTGTGTGTGTGTGTGTGTGTGTGTGTGTGTGTGTGTGTGTGTGTGTGTGTGTGTGAGTGTGTGCGTTAGCGCATCGGTGTGTAATCATGTGCGAATATATTTATGGCTCAGGGTCACAGTGGCATTAACCGGACCCGCGCTCTCTGGGGACTCTTGTAACGCCAGTGATTGTAACGTTGCGACGTCGTCAAGTCAACCTTTGTGGAAGCCAATGACTTATAAAAGTTACATAGGGACTTTTGATTATCCCCCCTATTTCAACGACGTCACCACGAAATACCGCGCTCAATTACGCGCTGCTTTACGCGCGGCTTTATTTCCACGCGTAAAAGGTATTTGGTTAAACGTCCCATCACTCAAGCATCCGCCACCGGCCCCACATCTTATTCAAGTTTTAAACCTCTAATTGGGAACGTTTAAGAGGCGTTTAAGAGTGCCCTTTCTTCTCCCGTTTCTCATTTCCCATTTAATGTGTTGTGTCAAAGTCTATTACCTCAGTTGGACGTTTCTGTCCCTTAAGTTGAAAAAACGAAAGGGAGACCGTGGTGGGGGAGAAAGCGAGCGAGGGGGGCAGGCGAGAGGAGGAAGAAAAAACACACAGAGGTCCACGCCATCAACTGAGCTTCGCCAGGTCGATAAAGCTTTTAGATTTTGAGATGTTTTCAGGGGGAGCCCATTTCCTGCGGCTAAGAGTTGTTAATGGAGCTTAAGGAATTATCTTATGAGTCTCGGTTGGAGGGTAGTAGTAGTATATTTCACCCGGGCCCCGCTGCCTTGTCGGAGGGCTGAATATGCTGCTGTCAACCCCGCTTAATGAAAAGTAACGCGTCGCTGATTACGGTTTTATTTGGTCTCTATGTAAAAAGCCCCTGTTAATTTACCGTCCCGGTCCCACTGTGAGCACGAATTTGCCACGGCTGAATGATTAAGCGTCCCCCCCCCCCCCCCTCTCTCTCTCTCTCTCTCTTCATCTTGCTCTTCTCTTCCTTCACTTCATTCCCTCGCTCTTTCTCCGCGTATTGGACAGGGTTGTCTTTACACTAAATTAGTCAAATATCTCGGCTCATTCGTCTCGTCCAAGGCCACGTTTTAGCATCAATTGAGGTTTATTACTTTGTGCCTTAAAACAAACTGGGGCACATGGCTTAATTTCCATGTTAAGCAGCACAGGCCTGTGATAGCCTCGGCCTGCTCAATATTTATTTCACCGCCGTGCAACTTTGCTTTTGAAATGCTCCAGGCGTCTTACCGGAGAAAGCAACTAAAAACATACATCCTGAGACGGATATAGAGAAAATCCCCTTTGTCCTGCCACGGCACTTTCTCCTCGGGGGGAGATCTCAATCGGTTTTGCTTTTCCCATTAAAATTCATCACGGAGGGCCCCTTCTCTCTCTCTCTCTCTCTCTCTCTCTCTCTCTCTCTCTCTCTCTCTCTCTCTCTCTCTCTCTCTCTCTCGCAGGACGGACAGAGGGTCCCCCGAGAGCCCCACTTTCGCCATTACTGTCAAGTACCCTTGACTCCTTTCCTTTTGCCCTTTTATCTACAACAACTAATTCGAGTTCCTTTGCCCTTTTCACTTCCATACGACGTGCGTGGCTCCGCGTGGCCTACTAAAGCCCTTTGACGTTCCGGGGCCGAAGATATAATACTAATGGTGGTCTGGGACTGCACTGCGGGTCAGGGAGATCCTCTCGGAAATTGAGGGGGGTTAGTGAGTGCCATCATGAACACTCTTCACTTCAGATTGTTTGCGAGGGGCCCGGGCCATGAACCTTATTATCAACGAACGTATGGGGCGAATAACTTCGGGCCTCTCTGACAGACGCGTCATGGACGAGGTTGAGATGTTTCGATAATGTTATCAGAGGAGGGAG
>NW_028177732.1:0-13183 GCF_964030765.1 Micromesistius poutassou | reverse complement strand
TAATATTAATTATTATTAATATAATAATATATATATATATTAATATTAATTATTATTTGAAGAAATAATCATTTTATGATTTTGTACATTCCAGTGCATTTTTTTCAATATAGCTCCTTTAAAGACACAAAAACACTTAAAACACTTAATACGCCATAATTATGCGAGATACTCGTTGCTGAAATATGTTTCCTAACCGAGGGCTGCGTAATGCCCCGGTTGACCCTCTAGGGACTTGGGTTTGACCCTGGACGGGTCTGACCGGTCTTTGACGCTACACGCCTCTGAGAAGCCACAGAGTAGAGGCGAGGCGGTCTGCAAAAGGATCTGTACTGCCATCTACTGGTCACATCACAACCCTTAATAAAGTTGGGAAACACTGACGTTAAAGACAGATTCTTTAATATCAGGAAGGTTTTTAAAATATACACTCAGAACAGGTTTCGAGTGGTTGGATTTGTATTTTTAATCGCAGTGGTTAGGTCGACTAAGGGTTACCTAAGGTAGGTTAACCCTTATGGATTAGCCATCGATCTGTCAACACCAAACTTGATAAAGAAATGCAGACATCACTTAACTTGAATTAAAAGAGGGCGCTATGCATGCTATTCATCCAACACCATCCCCACAACTACAGTAAATCACACCTTCCCATCTCTCCCAAGATCCAGCCATGGAAAATCGGCGTTGTGTACGTGGATTGTTTTCTTGTGTTAATAAGACTTTAAGAAAGGCACCGACACCCCCAGACTCAAGAGGGGGGGGGGAAGGAAAACCAATAGCAATGGTCACCATGGAAACTTAACCTTCCGCCGCTTCACATTTTCCCCGTGTGTGCTTCTTCGACGAACCACGTCTGTGATCCGTCCGTCGACAAAGTGGCAGTTTTTAATTTCCAGCGAGTTCATTCGACCCCCCGGGGCTGTTTGTTACGTGTCACCATGACAACAACAAACCTCCTGCTGACCTCCTGTCCAACGCCGTCGCCGCCGCCCACAGAGGCCCAGTCTGTCTGAGGTGCCCCCCCCCAGCGCTGTTGGTCTGAGGGGAGGGGGGGGTGGGGGCGCTAGACGGCGGCCTGGGCCTCGGGGGGGGCCCCGTCCCCCTCCAGCAGGCTGTAGGAGGCGTGGCTCTGGTAGGGCCGCTGCAGCGGGTGGGACAGCAGCTTGGCCATGCAGTTGTGGAGCTCCACGGCCGGGCCGCTCAGCGACACCTGGAAGCGGTAGCACAGGCCGCGGGCGTCCAGCTCGCAGAACCACCGGTAGTTGTCCTGGAGGCCGGGGGGGGGGGGGGGGGGGGGGGGGGGGCGCACAGGGAGGAATGAAGGGGGGGTTTAGTATCGCTGAGGCCATGCAGTGCGTGGTGGAGCGATCAGCCTTTAAGTTGTTTTAGTAGTAATGAACGAGAGCAGGATGAAATAAATAATAGATAAATAAATACAAATTGTACAAGCGCTTGCGTTTGTTTTGTTCAGTACTTTGTATTGAGGTTGTTTTCTGTTGTCTTGATGAGTCAATAGATTTGATTCATGTGATACTGATATTGATTCATGTGATTAATACCTTAAGTATTATACTTATACTTATACTTATACCAGTGATTCTGTACCCGCATACCAATAGCTGCACAGCAGATTATAAATAGGTTCTCTCACGATAATCGTACACCTTAGTATCAACATCCAAAGGCAGAACCGAATCATTTGACACTGCGTCAAAGTGGAAGTAAACCCATAACCCTTCCAGATATACGAGGTTCATGGAGGTTCAGATGAGAGTGAGCAGCAGCACTGGACCAGAGCTTGGGCCCGTTACTCCGTTCTCACCCTCCAGCTGCTGTCCGGCTCCTGGGCTCCGCTGTGCAGGTACACCACGTCCAGGAAGAAGTACGGCGACTGCAGCATCTTCTACAAAAGGGACACATCGGAGCAGCAATGGTCTTCATTCAACACGACGAGTAAAGATCCAGAGATATTTATGTTGGTAGCAGACAGTATGGTAAGACACTCACACAAATAACCCCTAGATTGGGTTATTTGCCAAGTAGAAGGGAATAGCCCATGCACAGCATGATGTTACAGCAGAAATAGACAAGAGGTTCTCATTTTCTAACCCTAACCCTAACCTGTTCCCCCCCCCACACGCCTGCTACCCTGTCTGGTCCCAGAGGCTCCAGATAGTACTGCGGTCTTTCTCCCCTCACAGTACATTAACAGGAGAGCTCTCTCTCTCTATATATATATAACAGCTCTGGAGTCACCCCAGAGCTACCACGTGCACAACGGGGACAGGAAGAGGAACAGAACAGCAGAGCGGTGGGCCAGCGGTGGCCGGCGGCGGCGGCGGTGGATGCTCACGCTGACGGCCTCCGGAGGGCTGAAGAGCAGCTGGCCTACGTGGCGGCTGTAGACCAGCAGCGCCCGCACCACGTACGGAGGAGGGATGGTCTGGACGTTGTCCATTATCGGGAGCTCAATCTTCTGACGGCTGCGGGGAAACAGGATTATTATCATTTTAAAATCCATGCAATGGATTCGTTGTTATGACTCGATTTAGTGTGCGGTGACATTATGAGTTATGGGAGCGGTTGCGTGATACTCACATTACGTTGAGAAGATCTTCCAGGTCTTGGAAAGGAAAACGTCAGGGAAATAACGTGCGGTACGTTCCTATCTGCTCCTACTTCATGGTTGGAGCAGTACTGGATTAATTGGATCATCGGATAATCCACTGGACGGCGATCCATATACCAGAGCATTATTATTTAAAGAATCTCCTCCGCTGAATTAGACTACTTGCTTTTGTGTCTTATACATGTTTACTGTACCAGATGCTGCCGGGCCTTGCCCCCCCCCCCCCCTCCACTACTACTGTGGGTCCATTAAGGCCACTGTCAGTCAGGCCCCGGGGCCCGGGAACGCCCAGGGGCCCGGGAACGCCCAGGGGCCCGGGAACACCCAGCAATATCAGAGACACTTGGAACATTTTCACTCGGCTCAGGAAAAAGCAGACATGCAGCTTCTGTTGGGCAGGAGTGTTTGCTGTAGAGATCTACCATGTAAAGGCTTCATCTGGTAGATTATAAAATGTATGTGAATTATCATGTATGCAAGTCAGCTGAAAGGATACTGAAAGATTCACAGGCATTGGTGTCCAGGTCATACAGACAGCTGCACAGCTCTCGGGGGTCAGAGGTGAACCCTGACAGCTTAAATGCACAAACATAAGAGACATTATTACAGTCAAAAAGTACTAATGCTACATCTAGAGAAGACCGTTCACACAGGGCTGCTGAATAAGCCTGTTGCTCTTCTCTGTTACAGAAGAAAAACACTCAAACCATGGTAGCATACAGGTCTGTTGGTTCAAACCATGGTAGCATACAGGTCTGTTGGTTCAAACCATGGTAGCATACAGGTCTGTTGGTTCAAACCATGGTAGCATACAGGTCTGTTGGTTCAAACCATGGTAGCATACAGGTCTGTTGGTTCAAACCATGGTAGCATACAGGTCTGTTGGATCAAACCATGGTAGCATACAGGTTGGTTCACAGTAGTGCCAATGACCACATTTTGCCGTCTCTTATCCATCGACGGTAGAAATGTCCCGTCTGAATGTGATGGGCTGAGATGACGCGAGGAGCTTACCCACAGAGCATCGTCGTTCACCACAACCAGAGCAAACTCGTGCCTCTTGTCAATCTTATGCTTTGTTCTGACAAACATCTCAATCATCTTCTGGGATATGTTCAGGGCGTTGGTTTTGGACCTGTGTGTGTAAACACAACAACCTTTCAGCTTCCTTCCAGTGCGGACACCCTCCGAAAAGGTCTTGAATAATGCATTGTAACATGTGAGCCGGTGAGACAACTCACCCATTGAACGACTCCAGCTTCTGCAACGACATCTCCTCCGAGAGATCTAGACAGATGATCTACCCAAAAGGCCAGGAACAGGTTTCAATACAGTAGCAGCGACCGCTTCTATGACATTCTTCAAGCTGTTCATCCATAAGGAATGAGGGAACGTACCACTTTCTCTGGACAGTTGGCCCGCGGGGCGCGGAGCTGGTATTCGGCAATGGGAGGAATGGGGGGAGGAACGGCAGTAGCAGCCAGCAGCGGCGGCGGCGGCTGAGCCGGTTTAGGACGTTCTTTCGCGGCGACAGACGTGGGGAAAGGTCCGGCGGTAGCGGCGGCAGAAGCTGCTACCGCTGCTGCTGCTGCAGCAGCCGGGGGCCCGGAGGCCGCTGTGGTGCTGCTGCTGCTGGTAGTGGTGGTGGTGGTAATGGGCGGGCTGTCACTGGTGGAGGCCTCTCCCTCCCCCTCCACCCGGCTGCCCACCGCGGGCTGAGGGCTGCCGGGGTTCATGCCCGGCACCCCCAGGCTGCCCCCCAGGCTGCCCGTGGAGCTGCGCCGGTCCTCCGCGCCCTCCGGGTTGGAGCGGGTCCGCGGGCGCAGCTCCACCTGCCGCTCCTCTCCGTCAGCTGCTCCTGGTTCTGGAGTCTCCATGGAGCTAAGACCATGAACGATATGTGTACATATATAACTAGTCTGCTAACTAGTTGTTATTATTATCATCATCACTGGTTAAGAAGTACGCATAAAGAATGAATGCACAAAACGTTTCTACCAGTTAATCATCAAGACATTCATCGAATCTATATCATTAAGATCTGGCTAGGATTGTAGCATAGGTTTGTCCAGAACAAATAAGTTATATTCTGATAAACTGTCGGAAAAACAATAATGTAAAGTACCGAAGGATGTGGATATGGATAATATAATAACACTGAGAAGGCCGAGAGGCTGTAAAGATGTTGCTAGAATAAAGTCACAGAGCAGCACAACCTTCGGAGAAACCCGAGACTCACACTAGTAGGGTCGGAATAAACGGAGGAACTTACATTGCTGTCGGCTGACTTATTAACAATATAATTAACAATATACCGCAGTTACGGAAAGCGGTGAATGATTCTAGTTCAGACGTGTGTTTGTTGTTGAATGGACTACTTCCTCTTTGGCAACGTCCGGGAAGGAACCGACTGGCATCATGGGTAATGTAGTGCACATAATGTAAAGGTATTTAAATATATAATGCGATATTCATATGAACTGTTTTTCAACTTTTGTTGTCGTAATTACATATTTGATGGTTTGATTGAATACAGCAGAACCAATCAATCAAGTTTACTCAGTGAAATATAGAAAAGGCCATGGTGGTGGTGGGGGTGATGGTGGTGGTGGTGGTGGTGGAGGGAGGGTGGAGGGAGGTGGTGGTGGTGGTGGAGGTGGTGGTGGTGGTGTGGTGGTGGTGGTGGTGGAGGTGGAGGTGGTGGAGTTGTGGTAGAGGTGGTGGTGGTGGTGGAGGGAGGGTGGAGGGAGTTGTGGTGGAGGTGGTGGTGGTGGTGGTGGAGGGAGGTGGTGGTGGTGGTGATTAAAGTGTTTTCCTCTGGCTTTGTTCGCTCGGCCAACAGCTCTCTTGTTCCAGAGACATCCTGGAGTGCAGAGGGCAAACTCACAGCACTTTCACTAACCAGACAAACCTCAGCAGAGAGAGAGAGAGAGAGAGAGAGAGAGAGAGCGAGAGAGAGAGAGAGACAGACAGACAGACAGACAGAGAGACAGAGAGACGAAGAGAGAGAGAGAGAGAGAGAGAGAGAGAGAGAGAGAGAGAGAGACAGAGAGAGAGAGAGAGAGAGAGAGACAGAGAGAGAGAGAGTGGCAGAAGGTGGGGGTGACTTGTGAGTTAGGTTTAAACGCGGATGATGATGACTTTGTGGCAGAATGCGGTTATGGTTAGGGGGAAGATCAGTAACTAGGGTTAGGGTTAGGGGGAAGATCAGTAACTTTGTCCCAAAGGTTGGATCCACGCTGAGAATGAAGAGGAACCATGAAGGTAAGTCATCACAATCTTACCCACACACACACACACACACACACACACACACACACACACGCGCACACGCACACACACACACACACACACACACACACACACACACACACACACACACCACACGCACACGCACACAGACACACACACACACACACACACACACACACACACACACACACACACACACAATCAACTTCTGTACAGTCTGGCCACAGTAGAGGAATCTTCTCTTTCTACTCAGCTCAGAAGAACCTTCTTTCCTCAGAACGTTCTTTCCTCAGCTCACTTGACGTGTTTCAGTGTCGTAGTGTCAGAGAAAAGGTCCTAAACTTACAACTGAATCGGTTTGTAAACCACAGATAATAACAGAGTTATTTGCACCCTTTTATAATATTACAAATAACCTAGTTATTTGTAGTATTATAATATGGTTGATTCTTATAATAGCATCTACATAGCGTGATTAGAACATCCACATAAGAAACAAAGTTAAATATTCCGGGATCCACATTTAATACTAATACATGTATACAAAATACACAATACACAGATACATTCAACACAACACACCTGACAGCTGTTCTAATGTAAAACACATCAGTCATGAAACTCTTTTGCATCAACCAATAGTTCTAAATAGTTAGAGCTTCTTGCTCTCCTGTGTAAATAAGGATGGGCCGAGCACTTCCCCGACAGGAAGTCAGCTCACAGGATGTTGCTGTTTCCTGCTTTTCCACTCTTCAAAACAATAGCTGCTGAAGTTCTCAACAATAACAACTGTGTCATGATGAGAATAACAGATTTTTCTGGCCGATATGACATACAATTACAAAACTGTCGGTTTGCTGCTCGGAAAAAAACAACAACGAACGTCTCATCCAACTTTAAAACAGAGATTGCTTGAATTACAACTTCATCATATCAATAAATAAAGATTCCTCCACGTTTTCGTTCCAAGCTGCAGAACGGCGGCCTGCTGGTTCACTGTGAGGACCGGGGTCCGGGCGCACAGCGGGCCCCGAGGGCCATGACGCAGACGGAGCGGGGCCCCCAGACGGGGGCCCCTGGGGGCCCAGAGCCGGAGCCCTCCCCAGCTGAACTGGCTCAGTGCCAGGTAGAGATGGGCACCTTGCTCAGCTCCATCGCCGAGCTCAACGTGAAGATAGCGAGACTCAAGGCGCCCAGGTGACGTCTCACGTCTTCGCATCGTAGTTTTTTGACACGCGAAACGGCGAGTGTGGGTGCTGTGTTGTAGCCGCTGAAGGCTGCATGTGTATGTGTCTACCTCACACGAACACACACGCCCTGATAACATGTTTCTGCGCAGTGAACCGGAGGACTTTAAACCCTCCAGAGTATCCAGACCTGTGCTTCCAGGCTCGTGGCCCCACAGGCTGCTCACTGGAGGCCAGGAGAAGAGCACCGCGCCGGGCTATAAACCTCTCAGCCGAGGTGGGCACACACAACCTTTCACCTTCGTTTTTCAATGTTTCATATTCTCTATGAAAATAATTTCCACATCTATTTAAAAATCCAAAATAAATGATGTATCTAAACTAAAACAACTAGAACTCCAGTAGGTCCATTGCCAGAAAAATACAATTGGATTGTTCCCCATAAACAAAGACTGACTGCCGTTCAACTTTTCTTCCACAAGAGGGCAGACGTGAGTTATGGCCCAAACTACAGAAGGCTCTTACGGCTGTGGAGAGGTCCGTCAACACCAGGCGCAAATGGGCTATTCTCACCACCGCTACGGATCTGGTCAGACAGACAGAGCACCTCGTGGCAGCTGAAGCAATCACCACGTCAGCGACGCAGGTCTGAAAGAACCACAACATACACAATCCAATTAGACAGATATCTTAAATAATAAATGAATAAAAAACACGATAATCACTGCACACCACAACTAAAATTCAAGTAAGATTGAAATAATTGCAACAACAAAAATGTGAATTCAAATAGAGAAATGTACAAACTCATTCATCCAATGTCTCATGCAGTATATCCGATGTTCTGCCCTTGCCTTGCTCCCATGACACTCAGCTTCTGGAGGAGATAGAAAGAGAGTTTGGGATTTCGTTCCCTCCGGCCACGCCAAATACAGAACGTCCACAATGCCGCGTCCACAGCAGCCTCCAGGCGGAGCGGACCGCCCCCAGGCCCCCCTCCGCCCCCACCCCTCAGGTGGAAGAGATGGGCAGTCTGAGGCAGAAGGTATCTCCAGCTCACCTCGACGTATTGAACGACTCTCTAAATACCTTACGTTAATACCGTTCAGCGCTTTGTTTAACACTTTTATCCCAAGCGATGGACAAATGAGGCCGACAACAATCGAAGTTGGAATCAGTATTGGCTAAGAAACGAATGATCCGGTGCGGTGTGTTCTCTGCAGCTGGAGGGTCTGCAGAAGGCCTGGAGCTCCGGGAGTCCCTCCCCTCTCTACAGCCCGCCGGGGGCCTCCCCCTGTGGGCCCCGGAGCTCCAGGAGTCCCTCCCCTCTCTACAGCCCGCCGGGGGCCTCCCCCTCTGGGCCCCGGAGCCCGCAGCTGACCTCGCCGCCGCCGCCCTACCCCGGCTCCCCGCTGCTCCTCCGGAGGCCCGTGCGATCCTTCACCGCTCCTCTCTCCACGGTCAGGGACAACTCCCCGCCCGGCTCCCCCCAGACGGCCCGGGGGGCCCGGGGGGCCCCTGGGGCTCAGGGGGCCCGCAGTGCGTCACCGGCCTCCAGCTCAACCAGCAGCTACGAGAGCGAGGCAGAAAGGTTGCAGAGGTAGGCTGGGGGTCCCCCCCCCACCACCCCCCCCACCCCCACCAAGAAGAAGCTTTGCTGGACTCCTTCAACACAAAGTCCATTTAGAGAGTTGGCCAACAGAGCGGTAAGGGTTAGGGTTAGGGTTAGGGGTAGAGAGGGTTAGGGTTAGGGTTAGGGTTAGAGAGGGTTAGGGTTAGGGTTAGGGTTAGGGTTAGGGTTAGAGAGGGTTAGGGTTAGGGTTAGAGAGGGTTAAGGTTAGGGTTAGGGTAAGAGAGGGATAGGGTTAGAGAGGGTTAAGGGTAGGGTTAGGGTTAGAGTTAGGGTTAGAGAGGGTTAGGGTTAGGGTTAGAGAGGGTTAGGGTTAGAGAGGGTTAGGGTTAGGGTTAGAGAGGGTTAGGGTTAGGGTTAGGGTTAGAGAGGGTTAGGGATAGGGTTAGAGAGGGTAGGGTTAGAGAGGGTTAGGGTAAGGGTTAGGGTTAGGGTTAGAGAGGGTTAGGGTTAGGGTTAGAGAGGGTTAGGGTTAGGGTTAGAGAGGGTTAGGGTTAGGGTTAGAGAGGGTTAAGGTTAGGGTTAGGGTTAGGGTTAGAGAGGGTTAGGGTTAGGGTTAGAGAGGGTTAGGGTTAGTGTTAGAGAGGGTTAGGGTTAGGGTTAGAGAGGGGTAGGGTTAGGGTTAGAGAGGGTTAGGGTTAGGGTTAGAGAGGGTTAGGGTTAGGGTTAGAGAGGGGTAGGGTTAGGGTTAGAGAGGGTTAGGGTTAGGGTTAGGGTTAGAGAGGGTTAGGGTTAGGGTTAGGGTTAGGGTTAGAGTTAGGGTTAGAGAGGGTTAGGGTTAGGGTTAGAGAGGGTTAGGGTTAGAGTTAGGGTTAGAGAGGGTTAGGGTTAGAGAGGGTTAGGGTTACGGTTAGGGTTAGGGTTAGGGTTACCGTAGTGTGTGCTGTCTCCTAATTGGTCCCCTATTCCTGTAGGGCCCTCCTTCATGGGGGGGGGGGGGCATTCCCTTCTGTAGTGCATCACACAGATTCCAATAATTAATTAAATAAATGATATAAAAAGTTATATATCATAAATTAAAATAATGAAGTAAAATAATGAACTATAAAACCAACTGAATAAGTAACTACTAGTACTAAAGTACTAAATAAATACATAATAAATAAATATCAGTGCCTTCAACCAGGTGCATCGGGAGGCTGCGGGCAAGGAACCAGCGACTGAGCAGCGCTCTGGAGCGCAGGACGGGAGAGCCACAGCAGGGGGCGCCGCTGGGCAGCAGCCCGGCAGACCGGCCCAGCCTGCAGATGGCCCTGGCATACTGGTACACACACGCACGCACGCACGCACACACGCACGCACGCACGCACGCACGCACGCACGCACGCACGCACGCACGCACACACACACGCACGCACGCATACACACGCACACACACGCACGCACACACACACGCACTCACACACACGCACTCACACACACGCATGCACTCACACACTCACACACACTCACACACACACACTCACACACACACACACACACACGCACACACACACACACACACACACGTACACATGCACTCACACACTCACACTCACACACACACGCATGCACTCGCACACATGCACTCACGCACACACACTCACACACATGCACTCAAACATACATGCACAAGTCCTTGCTCACACACACAAACCGGCACACAAAGGCACATGCACACACTAGTACAATAAACCAGTTACGTACAGCAGAAGATAATGTGTGCACATGTTCCTGTCGAACAGCATTGTATGTTGAGTATACACAGGTGACAGACTGTTTATCAAGCTATGTATTTCATTAATTTTGCACAAATAAACACGTAAAACTCGTAAATGTGTACACGGTCGAACGGTCCCGTTTGCGTAAAAGATGATGACGTACGTGATCTGATGTTTGTGGTTTTGTATCGACAGCCAGGAATGTGAAGCAGCGTATAGCGAACTACTGTCCCTCTACGAGCTGAACAAACAACAACAACAAGGCGTCGAGGTCTGCCAGTCCCCAGCAGCATCAGGCGCGTGAGACGCTTTATCTACAACCTGTTTACAAACCCCCGATGCAAATGCTGGCCGCATTCCCATAGTAAACACTGTTTACTAGCCTACATTTATATAACAAACTCAAGAACGATCATCTTTCACCCTTCAGGCCCAGCTGGTGGTGACACACAGCGCTCCGCTAGTCCGCCACACCGCTTCAGATTCCCCGAGGCCCATGAGCTGTCCACGTCCTTCTCCACGGCAGGCGGGGGCGCCGTGGGGGGCTGGACGGCCACTGAGCAGAGGTACTGGGAGGTAACCTTTAATGAACACAACGACGCAGGACTGGTGTTTATGGTTTATGGTCTGTTTATTGCACGCAATCGGATGTCGATAGATGCTACGTCGCGCCAGATGAGCACCTCATCATCTTGTCATGTCTCAACACGTCATTTTTAAACGTTTTCGTTGACGTGCAGCCATTCAGTCTTTGAAGCCTTCATCTCACACCGTCGTTGATTGAAGCGCTCTGATCACGGGGCTCTCTCTTCTCCGCACGGCTCCTCAGGGCCTCCTCCTCCTCCTCCTCGGTGGGGCGGGAGGCCGCGCTCCGGCTCCACATCCAGGGTCTGACCGCAGCACGCCTCCTGGGGCCCGGAGGAGGAGGAGGAGGAAGGCCCGGCCCCCTGGTCCCCGACCGCGGACCGGGGCTGGTCCCCGACCCGGTCCAGGCCACGTACGGGTCGGAGAAGAGTCGGCCGTTCGAGGATCCCTTCACTGTGGGGGTAAAGTCGTTTTATATATTTTCCTTAAAAAAGTCCTTGAAAATCAAGAAGGTCCCGTTGCAGAGATCAAACTCTGCAACGGGACAAAGAAAAGAGTGCAGATAGAAAACCTAGACACAAACCTATGTCACCATTATTACAGATGAAGGTCAAGGAACAGAAACCCTTTTAGATTGATGAAGATGATCACATGAACCAGAATTGTTCTCAGCCTATTGTGCTTAATATAAATGTCCGCTCTCATTATAACTCCATGACAGAACAGAATGGAAACAACAACAAACAAACTATAAGGCTACTTTTCCCATCTCCACAAATTTGCACAGGTGTCTAAACTGTATGAGGGGGAACGTTTCATTTCTTTCTGTCTGAGACTTCATCCTCCCACTGACCTTGAATGACTTAGAGCAACACTCGGTTTCTAGTGACTTCTTTCTCCACCTCGGGCAGGAGGAGATGGCCGAGCGGTCGGCTCAGACCCGCCTGGCAGAGGAAGAGCTGAGGTGCCTGGACTGGGCTCTGCAGGCCCTGAAGGCCCAGGACTCTCCCCCCCCCCACCCCCGGCCCCCCGCCGCCGCCGCCGCCGCCCCCCCAGAGCCCCCCCGGGCCGCTGCGCTGCTCTGAACCACAGGTTGGGGGGGGGGGGGAGATGCGTACCGACCGTGACATTGTGACCTCTGTGACCTTCACACATTTGCAGAATCTAAAAGAGTCCAGCTGTGGACTCTGTGGGGGGGGGGGGCGGGGGGCTGGGAGGTGGTGCCAAGACAACCACCCCATTTAGATCTCCCCCTCGCGGGAAATCAAACATCCACCAAAGCGGCCTCCCTCCAGGCCACAGGGAGATATTCTAGTTCCACAAGGTCCTTGGCAGCGCTGCTCAGCCGGGGCTCCATGAGCTAGAGGAGGAGCCCGGGCTACGGGGGCCCCACGTGTGTCTCACTGAAGGACGCAAAGCTCAAGCGTCAACGCTGGCTCCTTGTTTTTGGATTCTAAGGGGTCAAGCAAGGTTGACTTTGGATCGGGAAGAACTGGGATGCAACTGTTCCTCCTCTAGAAGGGGTTAATGTAATGTGACTCAGGTGGTAACTAATCCTGTTTTTTGTTTCAGTCACTTCCTGAAGCGGAAGACAACGGGAACATCCCTCGCCCTCAGAAGAAAGACAATCTGGAGGAGCTCCACGTTGTATTTCAAAGGTGCGACAATGACTTAGACATAATCCAATTTGTTTCATGTTGGATTGATTATTGATCTAGTTACACCTGAGATAATGCTAATTAAGCCCCCTGCCCAGGATGATTAGAGCTGTTTTCTCATCTTCATTTTAACATCAGTTATTGCTTATTAGTTCTGTAGTCCTGATGTCCCTGGAACAGAAACCCTTTTAGATTGATGAAGATGATCACATGAAATCTCACAATCTATATTAAGCACAATCTCAGCCTATTGTGCTTAATATAAATGTCCGCTCTCATTATAACTCCATGACAGAACAGAATGGAAACAACAACAAACAAACTATAAGGCTACTTTTCCCATCTCCACACAAATTTGCACAGGTGTCTAAACTGTGTGAGGGGGAACGTTTCATTTCTTTCTGTCTGAGACTTCATCCTCCCACTGACCTTGAATGACTTAGAGCAACACTCATCTTTGTGAGGTCAGGGTTGAGTCAACTGATGAACAACAGCGGCGTACAGGACAGAAGCAAGACAGAGCATAGCTAAGCACTAGC
>NW_028177733.1:0-5000 GCF_964030765.1 Micromesistius poutassou | reverse complement strand
TGACAGGGCTCTGGTCTTAGCCCTGTGGCAGGTGTCTCATCCCAGTGCAGTGTTTGCAGTCTGGCCCCACTAAGCGCTGTAGCCTGGCTGAGACAGATTACACACACAGGAGCAGATGGGTGCAGACCTCATCCACCACACACACACACACACACACACACACACGCACACACGCACACACACACACACACACACACACACACGCACATGCCCACATGAACATGCATACAGCAGAAGGGGAAGTGTGTGTATACCAACATGCTGTTGTGTTTGCTGTATATATTTTGTTGTGTATTTATAGACAAGAAGTTATATATGTAGTTATATATGTCTATAGACATACATATATATATATATATAAATAATAAATACATATTTGTATATATAAATAAATAAAAATATATATATATATATATATACTGTATATATTCATTTGTAGTATTGAACCAGTAAAGAAGAGTTCTGTGTCTTTGGGACACAGATACTGAAACAGGTTCACCCGGTTGTCCCTTACCGTGCACAGATGTGCTCGTGCACGCCCCAGCGGAATGGCTGCTGCAGACAAAAACAGAGCTATACTTTCTCCACTAAGACCCAAAGCTGTGCTCTACGGGCTAGCTGAGTGTTAGCCTGCTCCACTTAGCCCCTGCCTGCTCCCTGTTATCAAAGCCCACATTGCTCACGCAGACAGCTGAGAGGCTACGCTAATGCAGCCCGTGTCGGCTCTCTTATCAGACCGGCATGATGGGGTTGAAATGCTATGCTATGCTAAACGCCTAAGTGCCCATGGCTGGAATCGTAGCCGAAGCTCGCGGACATGAGAGTTGACAGCTCAGCGCTCTCTCCCAGCAGACCAGGAGAGAGATGTCGGTAGTGAGGGCCTTCTTGGCTAATTAAACGGGTCGGAGGAGGAAAGGGTGGACGCCGTTGCACTTATTATCTCCCATCGTTTATAGCCCATTAACGACTGACAACCGCTTAAATGGACCTATAGCCTTTGATGTCTTCCATTAAAAGAATTCTAAAAAATGCAGCACCAACACAAAAGGCACACGACTGTTGTTGCATATCACTCTCACGATTCAGTTCACGTGTTCCCGAACGTAGTGTTTGGCGCAGCTGATTTGAATAAGTTCAGTGTGTCCTCACCTCGCTGAGTAGCTAACTCCATGGAAGTGGGGGATTGCTTTCCCAGGGAAACAGGTGCAGGGCTCCGCCCGGACCGCGTTAGCCGCTGTAAAGAGCTGGTGACAGGAGGACCATGGCCCTGAGAGATCCAGCTGTACCCCCCTCAGACCCCCGGACCCCCCAGACCACCAGACCCCCGCACCCCCCAGACACCCAGACCCCCTCACCACCCAGACCCCCCAGACCCCCTCACCCCCCAGACACCCAGACCCCCTCACCACCCAGACCCCCCAGACCCCCTCACCCCCCAGACACCCAGACCCCCTCACCACCCAGACCCCCCAGACCCCCTCACCCCCCAGACACCCAGACCCCCTCACCACCCAGACCCCCCAGACCCCTGCACCCCCCAGACACCCAGACCCCCTCACCACCCAGACCCCCGCACCCCCCAGACACCCAGACCCCCTCACCCCCCAGACTGCCATACTCTCCAGACCGCCAGAGCCCCGGACCCCCCAGAGCCTGTGGTGGGTGCAGGTGTATTGTCTCCACTGTTGGGGCTAATGTGCAGTGACAGTTACACACAACATGACAACGTATCATCGCAATCGCACGCACACACATGCAGGGTAGGGTAGGTAAGGTACTTAGGTAATCGATGAGCACACCCATACGCACACAAACACACACTCACGTGAATGCAAACGCACACACACACACACACACATACACACACACACACACACACACACACACACACACACACACACACACACACACACACACACACACACACATACTGTGTGTTCATATGTTTGTTGTGTGTGTGTGTGTGTGGGGAGGGGAGGAGAGGAGAGGAGAGGAAGGAGGGGAGAGGAGGGGAGGGGAGGAGAGAGGAGAGGAGAGGAAAGTAGGGGAGAGATGGGAGGAGAGGAGGGGAGAGGAGAGGAGAGGAAAAGAGAGGAGAGGATGAGAGGAAAGGAAAGGAGAGGAGAGGAGAGTATGGGAGGGGAGGGGAGGGGAGAGGAAAGGAGGGGGAGGAGAGGAGAGGAGAGGAGTGCCAGCACGCGGGCCGTCCTGTCCCCAGCTGTGTGTGTCCTGTGGGACCCGCTGTCCAAACAGGAAGAGGTGTCACGAGAGGAACCGTCTCCGACGGACACAAACAACTGCAGATCGCTCCATCTGTCCGTCCGTCCGTCTGTGTGACTGTGTTAGCCATGCTTTCCAACTCTCCTCAGGCTCCCTGCTACTTTCTCACACACACATGTTTGCACACTCACATGCACATGCAAACACATACACACACACACACTCACGCATGCATGCGCACACAGACACATACACACACACACACACACACACACACACACACACACACACACACACACACACACACACACACACACATGCCTATACACATGTGCACATGCCTATAAATACACACACACACACACACACACACACACACACACACACACACACACAGGGGCTGTCATGTATTTGGGTGGTGGCAGCAGTTTGTCTTGGGGTCCCTCAGCTCCCGGCTGGATGCTGAGCTGACAGCGGGCTCCTTCCTGCCCGCTCTCTGTCTGTCTGTCTGTCTGTCTGTCTGTCTGTCTGTCTGCCAGTCGCATCTGTGGATCCGTTTTCCCACACACTCCACACACTCCATAAACTCCCACACACTCCCCACACTCAGGTTTGCAGCGGTGCATGTGAATGTGAACGGACACACACACAGAGAGACAAACATTTGTGCCAACACACACACACACACACACACACACACACACACACACACACACACACACACACACACACACAGTAGGGTCAATACACACACACACACACACACACACACAGTAGAGTCAACCCACACACACACACACACACACACACACACACACACACACACACACACACACACACACACACACACACACACACAGTAGAGTCAACACACACACACACACACACACACACACACACACACAATAGAGTCAGCATCCTACAGTGTAGCGATTCTACCCATCTCTAGTATTTCACACAATTTGCGTATTCGATTTCTGTAATTGGGTCAATACAGGATATCCTTCCCTGCTCAACCAATCAGATCGGATCATTGACTCTACGAGAAGGCTTGAAGACCGGAGGTCAGAGGTCATTGATCGATTGCCATGAATAAGTAAATAGTAACATCAGAAGGTTAAGAGGGGGAGGCCACTGCAGTGATGAGGTTCACATGTCACTCATGTTGTCCACAGTAAACACATGATTTCATAGCTGCCATGTTGAGTTCTGGCATGTTACAACTGTGGTTTAGGTGTGTCTGTGTGTATGTTTTTGTAAATGTGTGTTTTTCTGTGCATGTATGAACAAAATTCAGCTTGACTGCGTGTGTGTGTAAATGAGATTGAAAGGGTAATCAGCTGAGACAGGGAAGGGACAAGCGTAAACTGTTTTTGTGTGTACATGCACACTTGTGTATGTGTATGTTTGTTTGTGTACATGCATGCATGTGTGTGTGTGTTTTTCTTTGGTTACCTTCATGGATGCATTTGTCGTTCGTTGTGCGCGGTGCACGGTGTATGTATTGTGTGTATATGAGAGAGAGAGAGAGAGAGAGAGAGAGCGAGAGAGAGAGAATAACATCGCTGAAGGCAGTTGGACGCCAGCCAAAGTCTTGATAAGTCCTGTTGTAAGGGCCTGATGAGAATGAACACTCGCTTGAGGAGAGAGAGAGTGAGGGGGGGAGGGGCAAACAGTCAAGTGGGGGGACATCAAAATGAATTGAAGAATGTCATGTTATGTCATTATGTCATGTTCCTCATCTGGTCACACACACACACACACACACACACACATTCACACAGCTCTAGATCCTAAACGCAGCGTTCTCTCCCAGCCCTCCTATCTATCCTCCCTCTACTCTGCTATGAAATTAGGGCTTAGTGAATACTGATGTGTTTTAGTGAATACAAATATGATTTGATTTATTAATTAATTAATTAATTTAATTAATTACAGATAGATAACACATGCTTTTCTATCTGCTCCCTTCATTATTCCCATCTTTGATTTGATTGATATATTTGACGTACTACTCCTTTAAGAACCATCAGTCATCCATCCGTCATCCATCATTCATCCATCCATCATCCATTCATCCATCCTCTCATCATCCCTCCATCCATCCATCCATCCATCCTGCAGCCCTCCATATGGCCGGTTCCCACCACAGCCTCCCTGCTGTACAGCATTCCTCCCGGTTCTCATTCCTTTGGTTTCTCAGCCCCCTCTGTTATTTCTGTTGCTCTGCTATATTTAAAGCGCGCCTCTAGGGGGGACAGACGCCAGCCTCAATCTGGAACCAATTGTTTTGTTCGGTCCGTGATTCCAGAACCCGACGCCCCACAAAGGAACTCTTGTTAGTGCTGTTGTACGATTCGTTTCTGCCCGAGTTACAGATTACGCCGCTATCAAAGCAAAACTCTGTTCATTTGTTTCATCACGCTCCTGTTTTCCTGTCGTGGAGCGCCGAGAGAGAGAGGAGCATCAAAGTAGGGGAGCCGTCTACAAACATGTAGTGTGATGAAAAAAACGGACAGAAACACCGGAGAGGAAAACCAACTGGTCCTGGTCGCGGTGAGCAGCAGAGACACCTCTCTCCAGAGTCTTGACGCCGCGACGTTTACCATCGCTCTCTCTCTCCTCACACTTCTCTCGGCCTATCGGTGATCTCTTCTCTTCTGTGGGACTCTATTCCCCTCCAATCACGGGTCAGTGTGTTTGCTGTGACCACACAAACATGTAGCGCCGGGCCATGTTGGAGCTACAGGGCTACAGGCTGCAGGGCTCCTGTGCGCACG
>NW_028177734.1:5000-6108 GCF_964030765.1 Micromesistius poutassou | reverse complement strand
GTCACTTCTGACTTTCTTTGATACACTTTTAATTGTGTGATGTGCGAGAGGGCTGGTTACTGTAGTTACACCTACATATGTAGTCACAGCTCGTACACTAGTGGTGACCCCATTATGGTGATACATATGGTATCATTAGCATATATATTTAGCTGTGTCTATTTATACCAGGCCCATCACAAAGGCAGCTCACAGCAGTGGTGCGGTGACCAAGGCCTGCGGTGGGAGCTGTTCAGTAGAAGGATCCTTTGCCTCTCTGCGATCTCACTCTGTTAACTCAGAGTTAAGTGTGTTTGACGCTGGCAGTTAAACGAATATGGACCAGAGAGAGAGAGAGAGACAGAGATATAAAGAGAGAGAGAGAGAGAGAGAGAGAGAGAGAGAGAGAGAGATTTAAAGAGAGCGAGAGAGAGAGACAGAAAAGAGAAGAGAAGAGAGACAGGGAGAAGGAGAAGGAGAGAGAGAACAGAGAGAGAGAGAGAGAGAGAGAGGGAGAGAGAGAGAGAGAAGGAGACAGAGACAGAGACACACAGAGATATAAAGAGAGAGAGCAAGATAGAGAGACAGAGATATAAAGAGAGAGAGAGAGAGAGAGAGATATAAAGAGAGAGAGAGAGGGGGACAGATATAGATAGACATATATAGATAGAGAAAGCCTGTGAGACAGAGAGGGACAGCGAAAGTCAGAGTGAGAGCGAGAGCGAAAATCGAGAGCGAGAGCAAAAGCGAGAAAGAAAGGGGTGGTTGAGGACAGGAAGTGAAAGGAGAGTGAGGACGTCTGAGGGGGGAGGGAGAGCAAGACACACAACTGACAAACAGATTAACCTTGGCCGCCCAGACCCACAGCAGCTGCTACACAGCACTGCAGGGTGGGATGATACACACACACACACACACACACACACATGTGTGGATTAACCTTTGTGTTTACACTCCCCATGTGAATGTGTGAACGGCCAACCCCCTCGGCCAATCGCAGCAGCAGCCGCCGCCGCCACCGCCGCCGCCGCCGCCGCCGCCTGACTCACCGCCACGTTGTAGATGGCCATGCCCACCGCGCGGTGGTCGTTGATCTTCTCCGTGGAGATGGACTTGGTCTCGTAGGCCA
>NW_028177735.1:0-43842 GCF_964030765.1 Micromesistius poutassou | reverse complement strand
CTCTCTCTCTCTCTCTCCCTCTCTCCCCCCCCCCCCTCTCTCCCTCTCTCTCTCTCCCTCTCTCCCCCCCCCCTCTCTCTCTCCTCTCCTCTCCCCCCCCTCTCTCTCTCTCCCTCTCTCCCCCCCCCCTCTCTCTCCCTCTCTCTCCCCCCTCTCTCCCTCTCTCTCCCCCCCCCTTCTCTCCCTCCTCTGTCTGTCTGTCTGTCTGTCTGTCTGTCTGTCTGTCTGTCTGTCTCTCGCATTCTGAGCATGGCAAATGCGCATGGCTCAATCAGTGAATGTTCCCTTCATTATTGTGTTCTTGCTTGAGAACCGTTGGCTGGGCCTTCAGCTGGCTGGATGTCTTACCGGGCTGAAAGGGCTGCATGACCAGGGTGTCACAAGAAGGCCAACTCGGGGAACCATCTACCTATCCCCCCAACTCTCTCTCTCTCTCTCCCTCTCCCCCCCCCTCTCTCTCTCTCTCTCTCTCTCTCTCTCTCTCTCTCTCTCTCTCTCTCTCTCTCTCTCTCTCTCTCTCTCTCTCTCTCTCTCTCTCTCTCTCTCTCTCTCTCTTCTCCCCCCCCTCTCTCTCTCTATCCCTCCCCCAACACCCTCACCCTCTCAGTAACTGTATCACATACTATCTCTCACACACACAGACTATCTCACACATATACGTACAGGCTTAAACACACTAACAGAAACACTCTGTCTCACACACACACCCACACAAAACTGTCACACACACTCGGTGTGTTTTTACTACTAAATAATTATATTTCTTTTTACCACATTATGTACATAGGATGTAAGAGGTATTCATGCATTGGAGACCTTCGTTATATGTGAAGCCGTAAGTCTGGTTGTCACACTGAGTCCGACTGCTGAAGTGTACTGACTCACGTGTTGCTTGTTGTCGTGCGGTGAACGGGGGGCGTTCAAGGACCGTCGGAAAGTTGATTTGTTTTTGTTTTAGAAAACAGCCTAGTGACGCCACTGCCACACACTGCATCCACACAATACACAGCTGCACAGTGCTCCGACATCTTGTGTCGGATCTGCTTCTACATTGGTCAGCGCACATGTTACGACGGCACATGACGCGGCCGCAAGCCGGCGCGAGGTCCCGTTCATCACTGCGCGCAGTTTTAATTATATTTCTTTTTACCACATTATGTACATAGGATGTAAGAGGTACTCATGCATTGGAGACCTTCTTTATATGTGAAGCCGTAGAATTGATTTACGATGGATTGATTGATTTGTGTTTTTTGTGGATTTACCCCATTATGTACATACGACAGAATAGGTCTACTTGCATTTATCCACATGTAGTGGAGACCTCCGTTATTATTGAACCATGAAGAAATTTATGGAGGATGAAACTGTATGAAACTGGATCCCTACTGTCAAAGATACCTTCATTATATGTGGAAGCCGTAGAATTGAGTTATGGTGGATTTATTAATGTTCGATGTATTTGTTTTTGAACTGGACATTTTTTAAATGATCTATGTTATTAAAGTTGTGATAAGAAGTTGGCTGGAACCCAGAGGGCCTGAGAGGATTGCTCGGGGGTTGTTCAGTAAGATGATGTGATCAGTGTGATGTTTGTTCACAGATAGACAAACAGACAAACCGACTAGAGGTTGAGAATATTGTATCGATTAGATGTTGACCAACGGAAAACTAGATAAATATAATAATAATATTTTTGTAATGGTATAGATAGATAAGGGACTTGAATAACTAGGAAACTGTTTTGGAAATAATAATGAACAGGTTTGATACTCATGTAACTATAAGAACGTAAAGATGAAACCAGGTTTTACTTTATTAGAATAAGTCATATGCACGTTTGATGTGGTATGCAGGAGGTAGAAGTGTGGCAAAGGATAGACAATATTAAATACAAACAATATGTAGCATAAATAAAGATCAGGTCATCCGATTTAGATAGTTGGGTTAAAAAAGAGACAATTGAATAGAATGATAGAGCATTAATTGTGATTATGAATAACGGTCAAAGCAAAATATTCGTCTACTATTGAAGATGCAAATCTTAATAATGCAAATCTTAATATTGTAATTTTTTTTCATGAGCAAACAATAAGGTGAAATAAAGCTGCAAACAGCATTTTACGGTGCCAAACCTGAGCCGACAAATAAACGATCAAACATTTTTTGCATTTTTGGACTGTTGCAATAGCGCCAACTTTAGACTGATTTAGATACAATTTGGACAGTTTCATCTTGACCCATGTACCTTTGACTATCCCAGGTTTGATGGTGATTGGGTTAAGTTAACCCTGACTTTTGACGTTAAATTTTGACAATTTTTGAGGATTTTTGAGCCTCTAGCAGCCATGTTGTTTTGCCAATCACTTTCATTTCACTTAGCTGGAACTTTGGGCCCAACAGCCACGAAGTTGGTCCCACTCAAAGCAAACATTGTGTCTATGAGCTGTGGTGTTTTTTGTGACAGGCCACACCCATTTCGATGCCACGCCGTATTTGTAAATATGTTGACTTTATCTTGTTCAGAATTTGACTTTTGCATTGGAGTCAAGATCATAGGAGTCCAACTTGATGTTGATATGAGCATTTAACTATTTTTGTGTTTTAAACCACTCCTTTTTTAGAAGTCAATGGCTCATGGTGCTTTAAACTTTATTGTACAGGACTCATGCGGCAAATCTAGGAACCGCAAGTCATAAGTTCTTGAGGCATATTTGTCCAGCCTGAGGATATGCACGTGTGAACAAAGTTTCATGAGTGTAGGTCAAACCGGCTACGAAATATGCTTGTGCAAAGTTTGCATTTTTGGGCAGTTAGTATAACGCCACCTTTGGGCCAATCAGTGTAATATTTGCTCTCTGTTAATCTTGGGTCAACCTCTACAGGTCTAGTAAATTTCATAAAAAGCGTGCGAGCGGTTTAGACTGTGTAATGCAAACGGGGCGGAATAATAATAATAAAACTAACAATTACAATAGGTTCCTCGCACTTTGTGCTTGGCACCTAATAAACGTCCATGCTAATAATCGCCCCCCCTACTGCCCAGAAGAACACTTTTCGTTCTCCCTGATTGTCTGTGTAAATATTTGCTCTGTACACCTAAGATCCATCATGCACACTAACAGTGATACTTAGTTATTAAACCAGCATTTTTACCCATGTCCCTGTCTCTTCTAAGAGATAGGAAGAGACAGAGACACCGTTAAATATTATCTACAGATTATCGTCAGAGTAAACGTTTTCAAAATCAGCTACTAACCCATTGGTGTTTATTTTTGGATTGTGTTATTTTTTGTAATGTACATATTAGTTTGCAACTGTTTCTATTTTTTGTGGGAAATTTGAGTCCCCTTTCTTTTTTTTTTTCTATTCGGCAAGTGGTTCCCCTAAGAGGGTTAAAATCCGCCATGACGGTGTTGAATTGAGACGTGTAGGAATCTGGAATAACCAGAAAAGATTATTGAAAACCTGAAATCGGTCAGTTCGACTTATATGGTTCGAACTTGTAAATATGTGTTTAGTTATGATGAACATTATTTTTTGTGGTGTACGATTGTCCATGTGTTGAAAACCTGAAATCGGTCAGTTCGACTTATATGGTTCGAACTTGTAAATATGTGTTTAGTTATGATGAACATTATTTTTTGTGGTGTACGATTGTCCATGTGTTGAAAACCTGAAATCGGTCAGTTCGACTTATATGGTTCGAACTTGTAAATATGTGTTTAGTTATGATGAACATTATTTTTTGTGGTGTACGATTGTCCATGTGTTGAAAACCTGAAATCGGTCAGTTCGACTTATATGGTTCGAACTTGTAAATATGTGTTTAGTTATGATGAACATTATTTTTTGTGGTGTACGATTGTCCATGTGTTTTTGTTTTTAAGATTGTTGTTTTTAAGATTTTTAAGATTGTTTTTAAGATTTTGTCTCCCACTAAGAAGTGGGACAAGGGTACTTCTGGGGGTTATCGATTTATGACCCCAGGTGCGGCCAAAAATGTTTAGTCAGAAAAAAGAGACACGCAGAGAAACAAAGGGCCCAGCCCAGAGGTAGTAAATCAGAGGAGAAAAACTTTAGAAGATCACAGAAGGTGAGAAAAGCACCAAATGGTGTTTCAGGTGTCAACTCTTTTCTAGTAAAGGGACACCATGATCAATACGTCCCATGGTAATCGCAGAATTTAGGGGTTATTATCTAGACTCCATAACGTGAACAATTAGCATATAAAGTTGTCCATAGCACACACACCGCTCGTCCACAGAAGTCCAGGGGTCAACCAGCGCTGGGGACTCTTAGAGTTCAGGGAAAATCCTCTCTCACCAATCTGAGCAGAAGGACCCGCCCCAAAAGGACTCGGGGACGGCGGAGTTAATGCACAGTTCAACATATCACAGATATCATTGATATCACATTTAAAAAAAATATATATAAAAATATTATAAAATAAAAAAAAAAAAAAAAAAAAGGGTAATAGGAAAAATCACACTGGAAAGGATAATTGAATAAAAATGGGTATGACAATTATGAGACTGAAATACATATAATAAAAAGTAAATCTAAAACTGTACAAGTAGAATTACTTGTCAATTGAATCAATTAAAATCTAGAATCATGGTCGATTAGCTGCTATCTGTTAGAAAGTGATCCTACATGCTATGTTCTCAATTTCAATTATCATTTAATGCTCATGGAGTTAACCATGAGCAAGGAGGGAAGTAGTGAGACTAATCAAACTTTTGACTCAATTAAATTGTGTAGAACAATACCACTAACACTAATGAGTTCTCACATGCAAGCTAACAGAATGACTCATCTAACCTCGCATGAAATATTTACTGGTTGATCCATGCCTTCAACTTCATTTCAAGGATCCCATAAGGGACTTCCGTTAAAGCAATTATATAGAATTAAGAACAATATGTTTGACGACTAACTGCTGTACATGAGTTTGTATTCCAACAAGAGAAAAGCAGAACCTCAAAGCCAGACGAGAACCCACCAAGGGGAGTGGAGCCGGGTGACCAGATCTACCTAAGGGTTTTCAAGAACAAACCCAGGAGAGAAAGACCATACAAAGTCATCAGAGCAACGCCAACAGCCATCCAGGTGGAAGGAAGCACCACATGGACCCGATAGACCCGGAGAATACAACGGAAGAGAATCAGCCGTGGCGACCCGTTCCGCCTGTTGCTGAGGGGTTGACACTGTAACCGTGGAGCCTTCCCTTCTGGAAGGTTAGACGCAGAGGTGTAGAAGAACGACCCCAAGAGGCATAGAGGCACGGGCGCCACACACAGACGATGGCTGATACCACCTCCGCCCAATGCACAAGCTCTCTCTCTCTCTCTCTCTCTCTCTCTCTCTCTCTCTCTCCCCCCCCCCCTCACACACAGTCACCAGACTCACACACAGTCTCTCTCTCTCTCTTCCCCCCCCCCCTCACACACAGTCACCAGACTCACACACAGTCTCTCTCTCTCTCTTCCCCCCCCCCTCACACACAGTCACCAGACTCACACACAGTCTCTCTCTCTCTCTCCCCCCCCCCCCTCACACACAGTCACCAGACTCACACACAGTCTCTCTCTCTCTCTCACACAGTCACCAGACTCACACAGTCTCTCTCTCTCTCTCACAGTCACCAGACTCACACACAGTCTCTCTCTCTCTCACAGTCACCAGACTCACACACAGTCTCTCTCTCTCTCTCACACACACACACACACACCAGACTCACACACAGTCTCTCTCTCTCTCTCTCTCAGTCACCAGACTCACACACAGTCTCTCTCTCTCTCACACACACACACCACTCACACACAGTCTCTCTCTCTCACACACACACACACCAGACTCACACACAGTCTCTCTCTCTCTCACACACACCAGACTCACACACAGTCTCTCTCTCTCTCACACAGTCTCTCTCTCTCTCACACAGTCTCTCTCTCTCTCACACAGGCTCCCTCTCTCTCACATACAGGCTCCCTCTCTCTCACATACAGGCTCCCTCTCTCACACACACAGTCTCACACACAGTCACCAGCCTCACACAGTCTCTCTCTCTCACATACAGGCTCCCTCTCACACAGTCACCAGCCTCACACAGTCATTGTCACACACACAAAAGACGATGACTGATACCACCTCCAGATGCATGGGATCCGTCCGGACCCCAATGCACAAAGATGCAACAATAACGGAAGTAACCACGTTGGCATACTTGTTACGGAATAACAACAATATTTTAACTTGATTTGCCATTTAAAGGACTGCAGACAAAGTGAAGACTCATTCTACAAGGCTGAGAAATATCTGTGTATATCAACTGAGCCTACAATATACTACCGCGGCCCCAGTGCCTTCAAGGTATGAAAGCAGACGTCATGGTTCACACATCCTGGGTACAAGGAGGGATACTATCCCTGTGCAAGCAGATAAATGGGAAGTAGAAACAGGGGGACATAATGTAAATATACGGTTAAAATGGTTGAATTACACGGCACAAGCTCAGGGAAAGACCGACTGTATGATCTGCGCTGAAGGACGACCCACTCTAACCACAGCTCCCGCTAGGATTACCCCGTTTAACTCAAAAGAAGGGTTTGCATGCTTACTAGAACTGTTTGTAGACGGCCACATCACTGGGTGTATGACTAATGTAAAAGGCTTATTAGATATTATGTATCCTGAGACCCTAATTAGGGCTATACCCCCCAGCTTCGAAGTTAATCTTACTCCTGGCTACCATTGCATCCAAAGTAATGGCATAGGTAAGAAAGTGGGGTCCCTTCCTCCTGAAGTATGTAACACCACTAGAGTGATAGATCTGTTATCTAATATGACTCATGCTCATAGTGACATATGGTGGTTCTGCGGAGGACAAATCATCAGAGGGTTCTCCCCATAAATTTCTCAAGGACATGCACTGTAATTCAACTTGCCTATGCCTATCTATATTTTACCAGATAGCAAACATGTGATGAATCTCAAGATATGGAAGAATAGAGACTTCCCAAATTTTATTCGCCAGAAACTAACACTGAAACCGGTCTCAGAAAGTTTAGATAAAAATATTTACATAGACTCCATAGGTGTGCCCCGAGGCGTCCCCGAAGAACATAAAGCTCGCAATCAAGTAATAGCAGGATTTGAATCTGTTTTTGTTTGGTGGGCCACCATTAATAAAATTGTTGATTGGATAAACTATATATATTATAACCAACAGCGGTTTGTCAACCATACCACCGAGGTGATTAGGGGAATATCAGAACAATTAGATGCTACCTCTCGTATGGCCTATCAAAACCAGTTAGCATTGGACATGTGGACGGCTGAGCAAGGAGGGGTGTGCCAGATGATAGGAACAGCATGTTGTACTTATATCCCCAATAACGCAGCTCCAGATGGGTCAGTGTCCAGAGCGCTGGCAGGCCTACAGGCCCTCAGATTAGAGTGGGCGGAGAACTCGGGCATCACTAACCCTATCACCGGGTGGATGGAGAACATACTTGGTAAATGGATGGGTCCAATTCACTCAGTCTTCATGATGGGAATAGTAGCAATAACCGTGTTAGTTGTTATTTGTTGTTGTTGCATTCCTTGCATACAAGGACTACTGAATCGGTTGATCACCACAGCAGTGAGTGCTCCAAGACTGCCAGATGTCTTACAGGCTTATGTAGGAATCGAACCTACTCCGGAGACAATGAGTGAACAGCAACCCGAAGGGCCCGATGTGATCAGATTAAATTACATAGAATAGTCTCCGGTCCCCAGAAGTTATGTGCATGTATCTAAGAGAAGCAATATACCTGGTTTACTTGAATGAGGAAACATTGAACAAACCCATGAGAGTCATGTTTACTATTACAAAATGTCGTTTAGATTTAAATGTAAAATGTCCAAAACTCTACATACATAAAGCTCACTGAGCCATTCAAACCTATGCATACTCGAAGGAAAATTTAAAATTGTGTTACTTTTTATGTTCAGTAGATTTTCATACATGCTGAAAAAATTGTGTTACTTTTTATGTTCAGTAGATTTTCATACATGCTGAAAAAATTGTGTTACTTTTTATGTTCAGTAGATTTTCATACATGCTGAAAAAATTGTGTTACTTTTTATGTTCAGTAGATTTTCATACATGCTGAAAAAATTGTGTTACTTTTTATGTTCAGTAGATTTTCATACATGCTGAAAAAATTGTGTTACTTTTTGTTATGTTCAGTAGATTTTCCATACATGCTGAAAAAATTGTGTTATTTTGTTATGTTCAGTAGATTTTCCATACATGCTGAAAAAATTGTGTTACTTTTTGTTATGTTCAGTAGATTTTCAATACTTACTGAAATTTTTTTTTTGTTTTGTTTTGTTTTGTTTTGTTTTTGTTATATTCGGTAAATTTTCAATGCATACTGAAAGGGTATAAATTCTGTGTTATGACAAACAAGTGAATTTAAAAAAAAGGGTTTAACCATTTACCTATGCTGCTCAATTTTTTGTAATGTTGAAAGTATGTGAATTTAATTTTGTTTTATGCCTAGAAGTGTTTTGACAAAGTTTCCATTGATGAATACATATGTGCCTTTATGATTATGCCTTTATGACCATATGACGTACTGATTGTATTGTGTAGTGTTGATTATGTTGATGATTGTTCCATGGTAACCAACCCATGGGTATGTACATATTTTCTCTTTTGCTTTTTACTCTTGTTTTTTATATATGCTGTTGGTAATATTAGTGGTTTGTAGAATGGTCATCTGAGATGACCAAGGAGGGAATTGTGACATTTTTTAATTGTAATATTCCCTAGCGATACATTTTTACTGTAATACTCTCACATAGCCATATCCAGTAGCACCAAGCATAGTTTAGAGGTAATTTCCCCTCCTAATCGCCTGAGGGCAGCACTGAACACATTTGACAAAGTTACGAAACATTTACACTAGGGGCAGCAACGGACACATAGAGGAAGTGGGAAAACCATAGATGAAAGGGGGCGGGCTTTTAAAGCCACAGAACACGCCCACCTTTTACCTTCTTATTTAACTCGGACTCCGCCAGTTTAGATTCAGAATCTCTCAGCAGCGTATCCTGGATGCTAAGCTCTGAGACGCTCCGCGCGTGTTATTTACCATTCCTCTCCTTTTGTTTCATAGACGATAGACAATAGACCAATAACCTTAACCAAATAAAGTGAGTTAAAAGCGATCCTGTCTCGGCGGCCTTTCCAGGACCAAAATCCACAACAGTAGGCTTTCAGACTATTGTTGGTCTGTTGACATCACGTTTTGGATGATGGTGGACGTGGTGGGCGGCGGTTCTAGCTGAGTTTAACGTCTCATGTTGGGGCAGCTCAGCGACCGCGTTCCTCCGTATGTTGATCACATAACCCTGCAGGCTGCAATAAGGATTTCAATCCGCTAACAGTGGACCCCCGTCCCCCCCTTGTCCGTTATGGAGACCCAGAGGTGAACTGTCCCCCCCCCTCCCCTTTCCCCTTCTCACTAGTGGTGGATTTCATGATTCGTTTGAATTAATTAGTTCACGTCGGTCAGTTCGCCAAGAAGAGTCATTCGTTTGTTCGTTCATTCGTTCGCGTTTCCGGTAGCGGTGAATCATGATTCTCAGTCACTGAGTCGGTCAGACTCGGCTCCTCCCTCGTTCTCATTCTCAAACGAATCACGATCGTGCGATGGTGCAAACGGTCATCAATCAACACAACATTAACTAAGTTCCTTTTAGCTGAGGAGCGCTTCAGGTTCGGAATCGGGATGTTGTTGCCCGGCTGACTCTCGTGACTTCTCAGTCCTCGAGTCTTCACCGCTAAACACAGTCAGTGAACGAACGGCGACTCGCGAGTCAGCGCGACTCAGCAACTAGTGGGTGGAGCTGGGAGTCGAGCCTCGGAGAATGAACGAGACGAACGACGACGAACGAGAGCGGCGAATCAGGTTGGTTGGTTCGTTTTAAAGAGTTGTTCGTTCAAACTGATTCGTTTGCGAACGAGCCACCACTACTTCTCATACAGCTTCTCTGACGGCACCTTCTCAGCGAGCAGGGCGCCTGCAGCCGGAGGGGGCGCCAATATGCCAACTCCCCCCACAGTGATATGAGAGATAATAGAAAACGGTTGGCTTAAATCAAGTGATCTGATTGGTTCCCAACTGTTGTATAATGAGCGTATACACACAGCTATGACACGAGTTCAGTATCACTCCGCGCCTAACTTGAACTGTTGTTTATGTATATATAAAAGCAATAGCATAGTTCACTGAATCCTAAAAATATGTTGATTGATGGAGAGGGTGGAAATGTTGTAAAGCAATAGGCACACGGTGAGTGAACTCGATAGTAGGCTAAATTGCCGGCGAACCGAGCTACCAAGCTCGCTTTTTCAAAATTGAGGGGGTCTATGACTTTCATTTCGCCATACTTACGTAACCGTTTTATAAAAGCGATAAATCACTTCAGTCAGTTAAATGTGCTCATTACACCACAGTTAAGGGGCGTTGTCCGTCCCGACGTGCAGCGGAGGGACGGACCCTTAACTGTGGTATAATGAGAACATTTCACAGCCTGTCGTGATCTATTGCTTAAATAGAAAACCGCTTTGCGGCACGGATGATTTTTTTTTTCTTGTGTGCTCGTGCACATGTGTCATCCCACCCTCTGTCCCTCCCCCCCTCTGTAACTGTTTGACCGTTGAGTAAAACTGACCTGAGAGTTTCCAGTGTACAGTGTGGACTCCCCAGTCCAGCAGAGAGCAGCTTCACTCCTGAATCCTGCAGATCATTGGCACTCAGGTCCAGCTCTCTCAGATGGGAGCGGTTGGAGCTGAGAACTGAGGCCAGAGCTTCACAGCATCTCTCTGACAGATCACAGCCATCCAGCCTTCACACACACAATAAACACAACATGTTAGGAACTGGGATTAAAATATTTTACATCTTTTACGTAAAAGGACGTGTTGAAAACATTAATTAGAGATGTTTTATTAATTGAAATACATTCAATCCATAAATGTTAATTTAATTATCTGTGTAACTTTTACTTTTAACATAATTAAGTTATTGTCTTCATCTTTATTAGAAAAGTGTTTTTAGTTTAACTAATGTTTAAAACATTGGATATTTAAATGTAGTATATGCTACATCCTACCTCCTAAGCTAGAGCAATTTGATTGGTTCTCTATCTCTGGATATCGGACAATATCCCGAGATTGAGATCTCAAACTCGGGATATTGGGGAGCGTGTAACGGTCGTCTCGTCACACTAATAAAAACGAATAAACCGCTCATGAAAACAAATAAATCCCGGCAAAAAGTGTAATGTTTGTAATGTGTTTATTTTTGGAGTGTTCACGTGTAGTTGATATAAAACAATGATTCACCTCAGGCTCTGTGAATAGTCCAAATGTATTAGCCCCTGCTATAAACAATCTAGCCCCCGTAGCTCCCCAATCATAATTATTTGGCGCCGCTACTGGTTACAAATAATAAGTAAATGTTTAAATATCATTTAGCTGGGCGATCTCTACAGAGAATAAAGTCCTCTCCTCCTTTGTCTCCTCCCTCTCTCACTCGTGACCTCTCACCCTTCCCCCAGATGACCCTGAAGTCTCTGTATCAACGCATCCTATTGGTTAAACCCAAAGCGTCCATTTAACCAAACTACTGAACAAGGTTAAACGTTTTAAAATAGTGGGTCACCTTTTATTAATAACCTCATCAAAAACTATTTATTTATACTTATACGCAACATATTTAAATACAGGTGCATTTAATTATTGATAAACAATTATTATTCATTCTTTAATTATTATTTCATAATGAATAGAGCTTTTGAGTTTGACTTTTCACCCTGGTTACACAATATGACGTTGTGTATATTGAGATGTTATAAGATAACCTCAAAAGATGTTTTCTATGTTATCATAACTTTTGTATTCTACTATTATATTATGTATGTTTTCGTTGTGTGTACTCCCTCCGTCCCTCCCTCCGTCCCTCCCTCCGTCCCTCTCCCCCCTGCGTCTCCGTCCCTCTCCCCCCTCTGTCCCTCTCCCCCCTCTGTCCCTCTCCCCCCTCCGTCCCTCTCCCCCCTCCGTCCCTCTCCCCCCTCTGTCCCTCTCCCCCCTCTGTCCCTCTCCCCCCTGCGTCTCTGTCCCTCCCCCCCTCTCTCCCTCCCCCCTCTCCTCCTTCTGTCTTCCCCTAAAAGTAATAAAGTGTAATCTTGTTTATTTTTGGAGTGTTCACGTGTAGTTTATATAAAACAATGATTCACCTCAGGCTCTGTGAATAGTGAATCTGTGAACACTATTCACTTCGCCTTCGGCGAATAACTGTTAATTATTATCATTTATTTTTTATGATTGTTATGATTGGGGAGTTTGTTAAATAAACAAATCGTTACTGCTTTTATATCATAGTATTAATTATTTTGTGTTGTGCGTAATATAATACATTATCACTGAACGTACAGAGATGTTATTATAACTTTTATTTTCTAGTTTTATATATATTATCTTGTGTGTATTGTTATACATGTTATTAGTGAGCCTACAGATATGATTTGTATTTTATTATACCTTTTATATTCTAGTATATAATATAATATATATATATTATATTAAATGTTATGTATATAGTGTTGTGTGTATTGTAATACATGTTATTAGTGAACTTACAGAGATGTTTTGTTAGTTATAATAACTTATATATTCTAGCATATATTATTATATATATATATTATATTATATTTTATGTATATAGTGTTCTGTGTATTGTAATACATGTTATTAGTGAACTCACAGAGATGTTTTGGAGGCTTTGACCACTGGCAGCAGCCTCAGAAGACCCTCCTCTGAAGCAGAGTATTTCTTCAGGTCAAACACGTCCAGCTCCTCTTCTGATGACAGTAAGATGAAGACCAGAGCTGACCACTGAGCAGGAGAGAGAGATTCTGTGGAGAGACTTCCTGATGTCAGGGACTGTTGGATCTCCTCCACTAGAGAACGGTCGTTCAGCTCATTCAGACAGTGGAACAGATTGATGCTTCTCTCTGGAGAGAGATCTCCATCTATCTTCTTCTTGATGTAAGACACTGTTTTCTCATTGGTATTTGAGCCACTTCCTGTCTGTCCCAGCAGACCTCGTAGGAGAATCTGATTGGTCTCCAGAGAGAGGCCCAGGAGGAAGCGGAGGAACAAGTCCAGGTGTCCATTCTCACTCTGTAAGGCCTTGTCCACAGCACTCTGGTAGAGGAGGAGGAGTTTATCTTCCCCAGAGTTTGGTTGTTCTTCTGAGAGCAGATTGACCCCAGTGTCTATGAAGTGCTTAAAGACATAAAGGGCAGCCAGAAACTCCTGGAGGCTCAGATGGACAAAGCAGAACACCTTGTCCTGGTACAGCCCACACTCCTCTTTAAAGATCTGGGTGAACACTCCTGAGTAAACTGAGGCTGCTCTGATATCGATACCACACGCTGCCAGGTCTGCCTCGTAGAAGATCAGGTTGCCTTTCTCCAGCTGGTTAAAAGCCAGTTTTCCCAGAGAAACAATGATCTTCCTGCTCTGTGAACTCCAGTTTGGATCTGTTTCAGCTCTCCCATGATACTTCCTGTCCCCCTGTATGGACTGAACCCTCAGGAAGTGGCTGTACATCTGAGTCACGGTCTTGGGCGTCTCTTCTCTTTTCTGGGATGTTTTGAAGAAGTCCTCCAGAACTGTAGCCGTGATCCAACAGAAGACTGGGATGTGACACATTATGTGGAGGCTTTGTGATTTCCTGACGTGGGAGATGATTGTGTTGGCCAATGTCTCCTCTCTGAATCTCTTCCTGAAGTACTCCTCCTTCTGTGGGTCGGTGAACCCTCTCACCTCTGTCACCATATCAACACACTCAGCAGGGATCTGATTGGCTGCCGCAGGGCGTGTGGTTATCCAGATGCGAGCGGAGGGAAGCAGGTTGCCCCTGATGAGGTTTGTCAGCAGAACGTCCACCTTGGTGGACTTTGTGACATCAGTCCATATCGGGGTGTACTGGAAGTTCAGAGGAAGTCGACACTCATCCAGTCCATCCAAGATGAAGACCACTTGGAACCGATCAAATCTGCAGATTCCTGCTTCTTTGGTCTCAATAAAGAAGTGATTAAGAAGTTCCACCAAGCTAAACTCTTTGTCTTTCAGTAAATTCAGCTCTCTGAAAGTGAGGAGAAATGTGAAGTGTATGTCGTTGTTGGATTTGCCTTCAGCCCAGTCCAGAGTGAACTTGTGTGTTAAGATGGTTTTACCAATGCCGGCCACTCCAGTTGTCATTATTGTCCTGATTGGTTTATCTTGTCCAGGTAAGGGTTTAAAGATGTCCTCACATCTGATTGGTGTTTCCTCCTTGACTGATTTCCTGGAAGCTGTTTCAATCAGTCTGACCTCATGTTCCTGGTTGACCTCTCCATTGCCTCTCTCTGTGATGAAGATCTCTGTGAAGAACTCATTCAGAGGTGTTGAATGTCCTGCTTTAGCGATTCCCTCAAACACACACCAGAACTTCTTCTTCAAATGACACTTGATTTCATGCTGGCACTCGACAGCATCAGATCCTAAATGAGAAAAACAACAGAAGACATCAGTGGGAACATGTCAATATTTATCAACTTCATGATATTTAGTGGCTTCATAACTTGGAGAAGCTGGTCATGACAAACAAGACTGCATGTTACAGATTAAAAATGTTCAGGACTATTTCGTTTTTTCCACAGCAATATGATTGGTCTAATGATAGTGAATCAGTGTAAAGTGACATGCTGCAGTTTATGTTTGATATAAATAATGATAATAATAATAATACATTTTATTTCAAGTCGCCTTTCATGACACCCAAGGTCGCCTTACAATTCATTAAACAATGAATTGTTTAATGGGTCTCCTACTGAGGAGACCCAGGTAGGAGGGGTAAGAGCAGTGAGCAGACCCAGGTAGGAGGGGTAAGAGCAGTGAGCAGACCCAGGTAGGAGGGGGTAAGAGCAGTGAGCAGACCCAGGTAGGAGGGGGTAAGAGCAGTGAGCAGACCCAGGTAGGAGGGGGTAAGAGCAGTGAGCAGACCCAGGTAGGAGGGGGTAAGAGTAGGCCAGTTGGATCACATGTGTTTCGAGGGTGTCAGACAAATGTTTTGGGGCAGGGGGTTCATAAGCCTGGGAGCACTGCAGGTGAAAGCCCTAGCACCCACGGCGCTGAGAGCCCTAGCACCCACGGCGCTGAGAGCCCTAGCACCCACGGGGCTCAGAGCCCTAGCACCCACGGGGCTCAGAGCCCTAGCACCCACGGGGCTCAGAGCCCTAGCACCCACGGGGCTCAGAGCCCTAGCACCCACGGGGCTCAGAGCCCTAGCACCCACGGGGCTCAGAGCCCTAGCACCCACGGGGCTCAGAGCCCTAGCAGCCACGGGGCTCAGAGCCCTAGCACCCACGGGGCTCAGAGCCCTAGCACCCACGGGGCTGAGGGCCCTAGGCAGGCTACGGGAACTCATATTAATGTTAGAAAACCTCATAAAGTGACATTTTCATGCCATGGGACCTTTAAGGTCAACCTGGTGTTGGACAGGGAGCCAGTGTAGTTGGATGAGAACGGGGGTGATGTGGTCGGATGATTTGGTGCTGGTGATGATGTTTAACATTCTTTAACCTGATACCCCAACAATAAACCTTCACATCTGGATAAAACCATTTTAACATTAAAGTTAGAAATATATATATATATATATATATATATATAGATATAGATATCTATAGATATCTCAAGATATGTGATTTAATCTGAGCATAACAAATAAGAGTCTCATACTGAATTAGCATTTGTTCTCTGTTTTGGAGATAAGAGTCTCTTCTGCCCTTTGAAATAATTGTCTCTGTCTTCTAAAGAAGAGTTTCTTACCGCCCCACAGTATGTCAGCCAGTTCCTCCTGGTTCATCTCCATCAGGCAGAGCTTTGTGATGTCTACCACTCCCTCTATGGCGCGCCTCCTCTGCTCCTTGTTCTTATCATCCACCTCCTCCTCCTCCCTCTGACTCTCTGAGCACTGTGGGTAATCTGGGAAGAGATCCCTCCATAGCTTCTTCAGCTCCTTGTCTAGAAAAGCGTGTGCGTTCTCCTCAGCCCTCTGGAACAGAACAAACATCACAGAGAACTTTACTCTGAACTCACTGAGGACATCAGAAGCATCTGTCCTGGATTCACGCCCCGCTGGTCTGAAGAGGGAAGCCTGGAGACTATTAGCTCCACAAGAGATGCTTTCTTAATGTTCATGTAGAGCTAAAGTCAAATGTCTTGTTGGACATTCACACACCTTGATCAGCTCTGTTTGATGCTGCTGTACAGACTGAGCACTGGTAACCTTTGACCTCGCCTGGTGTGGTCTGTGGGACACACACACACACACACACACACTATTGTATTTCCCATGACTTGTAAACATTGATATAGAATCGATATAGTCTGACAACAACCAACTGGTCTGTTTTCATCATCTGTTTGAAACTCCTACCTCTCCTCTGTGGAGGGGCATCCATCTTTAAAGTGAATCAGTCTACCAATAGAGCGGTCACTCTTCATGGAGACACAGCTGGGTCCAGGGGAGTCTGCTCTCTGCTGCTGGGCTCTTCTGGAAAAACAAGAACCAGGATTTATGGACGTTTGATAGAAGCTGTACCTCTATAATCTCTAGGGCTGTCAGGGTCTGGTCGGTTAATCGATATGCACTTGTTGGACCAAATTCTCATTGGTCGGACAATGGCTGGTGTTCCTTTTATAAGGAACTAAGAGCTTCTTAGTCCATTATTTTAGGGCAGGAGGGACAAATGCAAACCGATGCTTTTTATATTTGAGCGCAGTGTGGGGAACGTTACTTTTAAAAAGTAATTAGTTATAGTTACTCACTACTTGTTCCAAAAAGTAACGGAGTTAGTAACTGAATTACTCTATAATAAAAGTTAAAAAAAAATAAACGTACTGTAAAAAATAAAACCTTTTTTTTTTTGCTTTATAGATGTGTGTGTCATTGTGAGATGCTTCATTAGATTTGTCGACAAAGTATTCGCTGTTGGACATAATGTACACTATACATGCACGTTCTTGCCTTTGACCTCAATGAAGTAGTGCTTATATCTCCACCTTAAAAATGCCAACTTTTCATCGGATTGCTCCGGACTCGACATCTCTGCTGCTTCTTCGGATCTGTTTGGAGTGTGTGTGTGTGGTGCGCGTGGCCTGGCTTGTGTGTAAAAACACTGGCTCCGATTGGCTACCATGAAACATGACTCTGCCTTAGCCAATCGTAATCGCTTATCTTGTTGTTAACCCACCTGGTCTCCTCACTAGCAGTGTGTGTATGGAGCCAGGGGTGCGTTCGGATTACGCAGTTCTTTCAATCAATTCATAGTAACGCACCACATTTAACGTTCAGTAACGATAACGCCGTTGTAACGACGGAAACTAATTACGGATTTTAATTACGATGGAAAGTAATTAGTTACATTACCTCGTTACTGAAAAAATAACGGCGTTACCTAACGCCATTCTTTTAAACAGCGTTATTCCAAACACTGTTTGAGTGATACCACCTGGTATCACCCTCTCAACGTTGAACTGGCCCATAAGGAAGACCACTAGTCCTAACTTACTGGACCTTTACTCCGCTACAAACTAATTGATTCCACAGAAGTCATTGGTCCGGTAGCATTGGGTTAGAAAGGACAACAAAAAAGCATGACGTAAGTGTAAAGGAAGTGAAAAGCATTTCAGCTAAAATCGTAAGGCATGAGTACGTGGGTACGTAGTTTCTGTTTTAATAATCAACCACATCACTAAAACACCCTTATCCCTTCTCTCATTACCATCATGTCAACCACATCACTAAAACACCCTTATCCCTTCTCTCATTACCATCATGTCAACCACATCACTAAAACACCCTTATCCCTTCTCTCATTACCATCATGTCAACCACATCACTAAAACACCCTTATCCCTTCTCTCATTACCATCATATCAACCACATCACTAAAACATCCTTATCCCTCCTCTCATTACCACCATGTCAAGCACATCACTAAAACTTCCTTATCCCTTCTCTCATTACCATCATGTCAACCACATCACTAAAACACCCTTATCCCTTCTCTCATTACCACCATGTCAACCACATCACTAAAACATCCTTATCCCTCCTCTCATTACCACCATGTCAACCACATCACTAAAACACCCTTATCCCTTCTCTCATTACCATCATGTCAACCACATCATTAAAACACCCTTATCCCTTCTCTCATTACCACCATGTCAACCACATCACTAAAACATCCTTATCCCTTCTCTCATTACCATCATGTCAACCACTCTCTCAACGACGCTCTTACCCCCATCTTTAACCTCTCCCTTTCCACCTGCACTGTCCCAAAATGCCTGAAATCTGCCACCATAGTCCCGGTCCCCAAGAAAACAGTTATGAGCAGCCTAAATGACTACAGACCTGTGGCGCTCACTTCCACTGTGATGAAGTGTTTTGAAAGACTGTTGCTAAAAAACATCAAAGCCTCTCTCCCCCCCAGCCTTGACCGGCACCAGTTTGCGTACAGGGCTAACAGATCCACCGCAGATGCCATCAACACAGCCCTCCACAACATACTGACACACCTTGAACACCCTGGCACCTACGCAAGACTGCTGTTTCTGGACTTCAGCTCTGCATTCAACTGCATCATCCCCAGCCAGCTGGTGTCCAAGTTACTCAGCCTGGGCATCAACCAGAACATCTGCAGCTGGATCAGAGACTTTCTGACAGACCGCCCTCAGTCAGTGCGGATGGGCCCTCACCACTCATCAGTCCTCACACTCAGCACAGGGGCCCCCCAGGGCTGTGTGCTGAGTCCGCTACTGTACATACTGTACACCTACGACTGTACACCGTCACACAACAACAACATCTTTGTCAAATTTGCTGACGACACTACAGTAGTGGGGCTCATCCACAACAACGATGAGTCTGCTTACAGAGACGACATCCACAAACTCATCACCTGGTGCTCCACAAACAACCTGGCCCTCAACTCCTCCAAAACCAAGGAAATGTTGATTGACTTCCGCAGGAAAAGAACAGACCCTGCCCCTGTCCACATCAGAGGAGATGTAGTGGAGAGGGTCAGTGACTTCAAGTTCCTCGGAACACACATCTCCTGTGACCTCACCTGGTCCACTAACATCTCTGCCCTGGCGAAGAAAGGTCAACAGCGCCTGTACTTTCTAAGAACAATGAGGAAAGCCAATCTGCCTCAGAAACTGCTCCAGACATTTTACACCTGTGCCATACAAAGCATCATCACATACAACATCATAGTGTGGTTCAACAGTTGTACTGCGGCTGACAGAAAAGCCCTGGACAGAGTCAGGAAGTCAGCCCAGAAAATAACACACACACAACTGCCGTCACTTTTTGACATACACCACACCAGATGCCAACAACGAGCACAAAACATAATCAAGGACAGTTTCCACCCAGGCCACTCCTTGTTCTCGCTGCTGCCCTCCGGGAGGCGCTACAGATCATCACGGTCCCACACATCCAGGCTGACCAACAGCTTCTACCCCAGCGCCATCAGGCAACTGAACTCTTGCACATAGTTGTCTGCCCACACTGACTGACACTGAAAACACTGACTGCACTTTAAAAATTGACTGTGCACTTTAGGAAGCTGTGCAATATTGAATTTTACTGTCTTATTGTTGATTGTGTGTATGTCTTTTTTTTTTATCTTCACTGATGTTTTTAAACCACATGGAGGTTTGCATTTTAAATTTCGTTTGTACCTTGGTATAAATGACAATAAAAGGATTCAATTCAATTCAATTCAATTCAACCACATCACTAAAACATCCTTATCCCTTCTCTCATTACCATCATGTCAACCACATCACTAAAACATCCTTATCCCTCCTCTCATTACCACCATGTCAACCACATCACTAAAACCCTTTTTCACCTAAAAATAATCTCACCCCCCCCCGATCTTTCATCGCTTAAGAAACCCTCGTCCATGCCTCAACCGGTCACTCGTCCTCACCTCTTCTCAATAGACTGATTTCCATCTTTAAATTCAGGAGGTCTATCCATAGACCAGTCACTCTTCATGGAGACACTGCTGGGTCCAGGGGAGTCTGCTCTCTCCTGCTGGACTCTTCAAGAAAAACAAGGGTTTATGGCTGTAGGATAGACACTGTATTTCTATAAAATCTGATAAATTCTTACCTTTGTTCATAAATTGGCTACCATGAAACATGACTCTGCCTTAGCCAATCGTAATCGCTTATCTTGTTGTTAACCCACCTGGTCTCCTCACTAGCAGTGTGTGTATGGAGCCAGGGGTGCGTTCGGATTACGCAGTTCTTTCAATCAATTCATAGTAACGCACCACATTTAACGTTCAGTAACGATAACGCCGTTGTAACGGCGTAAACTAATTACGGATTTTAATTACGATGGAAAGTAATTAGTTAGATTACCTCGTTACTGAAAAAATAACGGCGTTACCTAATGCCATTCTTTTAAACAGCGTTATTCCAAACACTGTTTGAGTGATACCACCTGGTATCACCCTCTCAACATTGAACTGGCCCATAAGGAAGACCACTAGTCCTAACTTACTGGACCTTTACTCCGCTACAAACTAATTGATTCCACAGAAGTCATTGGTCCGGTAGCATTGGGTTAGAAAGGACAACAAAAAAGCATGACGTAAGTGTAAAGGAAGTGAAAAGCATTTCAGATAAAATCGTAAGGCATGAGTACGTGGGTACGTAGTTTCTGTTTTAATAATCAAGCACATCACTAAAACACCCTTATCCCTTCTCTCATTACCATCATGTCAAGCACATCACTAAAACACCCTTATCCCTTCTCTCATTACCACCATGTCAACCACATCACTAAAACGCCCTTATCCCTTCTCTCATTACCATCATGTCAACCACATCACTAAAACACCCTTATCCCTTCTCTCATTACCATCATGTCAACCACATCACTAAAACACCCTTATCCCTTCTCTCATTACCATCATGTCAACCACATCACTAAAACACCCTTATCCCTTCTCTCATTACCATCATGTCAACCACATCACTAAAACACCCTTATCCCTTCTCTCATTACCATCATGTCAACCACATCACTAAAACATCCTTATCCCTCCTCTCATTACCACCATGTCAAGCACATCACTAAAACATCCTTATCCCTTCTCTCATTACCATCATGTCAACCACATCACTAAAACATCCTTATCCCTCCTCTCATTACCACCATGTCAACCACATCACTAAAACCCTTTTTCACCTAAAAATAATCTCACCCCCCCCCCGATCTTTCATCGCTGAAGAAACCCTCGTCCATGCCTCAACCGGTCACTCGTCCTCACCTCTTCTCAATAGACTGATTTCCATCTTTAAATTCAGGAGGTCTATCCATAGAGCGGTCACTCTTCATGGAGACACAGCTGGGTCCAGGGGAGTCTGCTCTCTCCTGCTGGACTCTTCAAGAAAAACAAGGGTTTATGGCTGTAGGATAGACACTGTATTTCTATAAAATCTGATAAATTCTTACCTTTGTTCATAAATTGGCTACCATGAAACATGACTCTGCCTTAGCCAATCGTAATCGCTTATCTTGTTGTTAACCCACCTGGTCTCCTCACTAGCAGTGTGTGTATGGAGCCAGGGGTGCGTTCGGATTACGCAGTTCTTTCAATCAATTCATAGTAACGCACCACATTTAACGTTCAGTAACGATAACGCCGTTGTAACGGCGTAAACTAATTACGGATTTTAATTACGATGGAAAGTAATTAGTTAGATTACCTCGTTACTGAAAAAATAACGGCGTTACCTAATGCCATTCTTTTAAACAGCGTTATTCCAAACACTGTTTGAGTGATACCACCTGGTATCACCCTCTCAACATTGAACTGGCCCATAAGGAAGACCACTAGTCCTAACTTACTGGACCTTTACTCCGCTACAAACTAATTGATTCCACAGAAGTCATTGGTCCGGTAGCATTGGGTTAGAAAGGACAACAAAAAAGCATGACGTAAGTGTAAAGGAAGTGAAAAGCATTTCAGATAAAATCGTAAGGCATGAGTACGTGGGTACGTAGTTTCTGTTTTAATAATCAAGCACATCACTAAAACACCCTTATCCCTTCTCTCATTACCATCATGTCAAGCACATCACTAAAACACCCTTATCCCTTCTCTCATTACCACCATGTCAACCACATCACTAAAACGCCCTTATCCCTTCTCTCATTACCATCATGTCAACCACATCACTAAAACACCCTTATCCCTTCTCTCATTACCATCATGTCAACCACATCACTAAAACACCCTTATCCCTTCTCTCATTACCATCATGTCAACCACATCACTAAAACACCCTTATCCCTTCTCTCATTACCATCATGTCAACCACATCACTAAAACACCCTTATCCCTTCTCTCATTACCATCATGTCAACCACATCACTAAAACATCCTTATCCCTCCTCTCATTACCACCATGTCAAGCACATCACTAAAACATCCTTATCCCTTCTCTCATTACCATCATGTCAACCACATCACTAAAACATCCTTATCCCTCCTCTCATTACCACCATGTCAACCACATCACTAAAACCCTTTTTCACCTAAAAATAATCTCACCCCCCCCCCGATCTTTCATCGCTGAAGAAACCCTCGTCCATGCCTCAACCGGTCACTCGTCCTCACCTCTTCTCAATAGACTGATTTCCATCTTTAAATTCAGGAGGTCTATCCATAGAGCGGTCACTCTTCATGGAGACACAGCTGGGTCCAGGGGAGTCTGCTCTCTCCTGCTGGACTCTTCAAGAAAAACAAGGGTTTATGGCTGTAGGATAGACACTGTATTTCTATAAAATCTGATAAATTCTTACCTTTGTTCATAAATTGGCCTCTTTTTTCTGAACAGGTTACGTATGCTCTTCATGGAGACATGGCTGGGTCCAGGGGAGTCTGCTCTCTGCTGCTGCGCTGGGCTTCAACACAACACACACAGTTGTTCTCAGAATAAAGATGGAGTCATGAGATATCACTGCTGAGCTCTGAGATGGACAACAGTCACAGACAGAGAGATCCTCTTCTTACCTCTTAGCTTTGCTCCGGCGGCCATGTTCCCCAGACAGAGTGGTCTTAGAGGTAGGACCCCCCTCCTCTCTCTCCTCATCCATAGTCGACTGGAGACCTGGACACAAACACAACTACACATTGTTTCTGTGGACTCTGTTTGAGTACCAAATGAATGAACTGACTGCATGACTAGATCTACACACTCTATCACTATCTATGTCTAGATCTATACTCTATCACTATCTATGTCTAGATCTACACACTCTATCGCTATATGTCTAGATCTCATACATGTCATTATTAGGATTATTCCTTACTTCTGAACACTGACCTCTCTTCCAGTAGATCAAAGTCACTAGAGCATCAAGAGTCTACAGATCAGTGTGCTATACCTTTGTAGACGGCCATCAAACCACCAATAGGTAACTAATGTTACCGATAAAACCCAACAATAAAAGTCCACAGCATGAACCAAACGGACCTCACTACAGCACAGACTGAACCTCCACAATAAAAGTCCACAACACAACCAAACGGACCTCACTACAGCACAGACTGAACCTCCACAATAAAAGTCCACAACACAATCAAACGGACCTCACTACAGCACAGACTGAACCTCCACAATAAAAGTCCACAGCACAACCAAACGGACCTCACTACAGCACAGTCTGAACCTCCACAATAAAGGTTCCTGGACCAGAGGTTCAATATGAAACGCCCTCAACACGGTGGAACTAGTGATTGATGTTCTGACCCATATTCCTTTATTCAGGTTCTCTCTCTGAGATCAACGTCTCTTTTACAGCAGGAACCTGTAAACACTGAACTGGGACTGGAAATAGATTCATCTAGAACATATCAATACAGTGAGAATATACAACCAATAATCTAAAGAAAACATGACATTTAGCGAGCTGTACCGTAGCTTCTCCGTGATGAAAACGTGTCCTGCCCCTTGTCGTGTGAAAATATTACAGCACAGAAGGAAATGAAGATCAGTCGAAGGAAGAGATTCAGGTGTTCACCAAAACACAAAGTAAGAGTTGAGAACCGAGACGAACGCTAACACAGTTCTAAAGAAGACAGTGAAGACAGATCGAATGAGGAAGGAGACTTTGAACACCAGCCACCAGTAAAACCATCAATCATTAACTAACTAAAGAGGATTACATGGTTTACCTGTACCACACCACACACACACACACACACACACACACACACACACACACACACACACACACACACACACACACACACACACACACACACACACACACAGACACACACACGCGCGCGTTCCAGCAGCTTAAGAGTCAAAAGTAGAGCAAAAGAGAGATATAAGCGATAAATACAAAATAAAATAAAAATAATAAAATAAAGATAAAAACGATGTACACTATCTACACCTCTCACAGGTGTACATCATAAGTATAGTTACACAGGATACTGGCTCAGTATGAGTATAAGTACACAGGATACTGGCTCAGTATGAGTATAAGTACACAGGATACTAGCTCAGTATGAGTATAAGTACACAGGATACTGGCTCAGTATGAGTATAAGTACACACGATACTGGCTCAGTATGAGTATAAGTACACAGGATACTGGCTGAGTATGAGTATAAGTACACAGGATACTAGCTCAGTATGAGTATAAGTACACAGGATACTGGCTCAGTATGAGTATAAGTACACAGGATACTGGCTCAGTATGAGTATAAGTACACAGGATACTGGCTCAGTATGAGTATAAGTACACAGGATACTGGCTCAGTATGAGTATAAGTACACAGGATACTGGCTCAGTATAAGTACACAGGATACTGGCTCAGTATGAGTATAAGTACACAGGATACTGGCTCAGTATGAGTATAAGTACACAGGATACTAGCTCAGTATGAGTATAAGTACACAGGATACTGGCTCAGTATGAGTATAAGTACACAGGATACTGGCTCAGTATAAGTACACAGGATACTGGCTCAGTATGAGTATAAGTACACAGGATACTAGCTCAGTATGAGTATAAGTACACAGGATACTAGCTCAGTATGAGTATAAGCGTGGCATTGGACAGGCTATGACTAGGGTTGCCAACCGTCCCGTAAAATACGGGATCGTCCCGTATTTGGCAACTAAAAGACCTGTCCCGTAATGAACTGATACGGGACGCACTTTGTCCCGTATTTTGGGGTCGTGTTGTAACTTTATGTAATGCCGGTTATCGTTGCATTAATAAAACCCGTGGGTTGCTTAAGCGTATAAACACACGGAGGCAAGGATGCAGTACGAGCCAGTTACTTTATTGGCGCACTATAAACACACTGAATAGACCCACGCAGCCAACCACCGAACCCCGAAGTAATGACCGTCTAACACAGTTGAGCACCGAGTGCTCAATCCAATACTCCACAGGTCGTAATCGCGTGAACGCGTCTGCCCGCGATCGCGCATAACTCTCCCCCCCCCCCCCCCCCTCAACAATCTCGATCAAGAGGTGTCCCGTATTTGAAAGTCTGGGAGTTGGCAACCCTAGCTATGACCCACTATGTTGTGCTCCATGTACCCACTGTTGACAACGTGACGTGACTAAGCTACCAACACAAACAAAGAGGAGCTGGGAAAGCAAATGAACTAACTACGTGTTTAAGTTGTGAAGGGCAAACGTGCGGCGACACACAGCACTACACAACACAACACAACAACCTGACTTTTAGTACACACCACAATAATCTCACCTTTAGTACACAATAAAACACGATCTGACTTTAATGACAAACCAAATTTAAAGTTAGAGCCAGGGTCAAAGGCTTGTTGTTAACATTTACAATACACTTCATTATCACAATGCAACATTGTAAAATAATGTTGATAAACTATGATACAAACGAAAATGAGATAAACCTCACCTTAGTGCCTATAATAAAAGCAGTTATGGTCTGTCCATCATATCACAAAGGTTAAATTAAATGGCATGAAGTACAAATATGGCACAAAGGAGGTTGAGAGTAAAAATAAAAAAAAAACAGGGGTGCCGTGGATGGAGAGAAATATGTTTAGGGCCGTGAGCCAGAAGAGTTTGGGAACCGCTGCTCTAGACACATGACATTTACACATTTTAATTGTAAGACCTCCTCTCAGGGGGCCTACGAGACCTCAGCCCCAGGGCCTACTGGCAGGTAAAGGCAGGCCTGTGTGTGTGTGTGTGTGTGTGTGTGTGTGTGTGTGTGTGTGTGTGTGTGTGTGTGTGTGTGTGTGTGTGTGTGTGAGACGCTTTTATCCAGAGCCACTTACAATCAGTCCATTGGTCATAAGAAGTGAAACAATCTATCGCCGTCGGTGCAGTGAAGACGTCCATAGAACCGAGTGCACTGACAACCGCCAGGCCGACCCCACTCCCCGTGTACGGAGATGAGACAGCCTTCTTAAAGACAAGTATAAAAGGAACTGGAAACAACACAACGTACCGTCTGGGTTATCTAGAACTCCTCACGTATGTCAACGACGGCTGGTGTAACCCAGGACACATCTCCGTAGAGACTGCTAGCTGTCAGCCTGCGGCCACACTAGCTGCCGAGGGAGGTTAGTCACGTGATCACCGTGTCCACGTCCTCCTCAGCGGACCGCCGCCTGTGAGAAGATCCACTCTGTCACAGCGGGGCTGCAGACTGAGCCCTGAGGCCGGATGGTCACCTCTGGGGACTTCAGTCATGTGACTTTGGACTCTACTCCGGCTGGTTTCCACCAGGTTGTAGACTGTCCTAGGAGAAACAACGGGACAATTGACCGCCTGTATGCTAATGTGAGGGACGCCTACAGAGCCACTCCCCCCCCCCCCACCTGGGGAGTCTGATCACAACCTGGTCCATCTACAGCCACTGTCCACCCCCCCGGTCCAACAACAGCCGGTGACACCCCGCACCATCAGAAGGTGGTCAGATGGAGAGAGCCCCGAGAGGCTGGATGGGCTGACCAACCCGCATGGTGAGGACGTAGAGGCCTCCCCTGTCAAGACTGTCCTGTTACCCTAACAACAAGCCCTGGGTAACGCAGGAAGTCACTGCTGCCCTCAACAGGAAGAAGGCTGCCTTCAGAAGCAGGGAGGCCATGAAGGCAGCACAGCAGGAGGTGACACGCCGTGTGAGGGAGGCTGAGGACAGCCACAGGAGAAAGGTGGAGGTCTGGGAAGGTGTGAGGAGCATCACAGGTCAGACCAGAGCCACAGGGGGGACAACGGAGAGGGCCAACCAGCTGAATGACTTTGTCAACAGGTTGAACCAGCCCTTGTCCTGACCCCACAACACCCCCCATCTCCTCCCCCCTCCCCCTCCTCCTCCTCCTCCTCCACCGCAACACAATCCCTGCCTCTTCAGAAAGGAGGCACATAAAAATACGTTGCTACATGCTAAAAGTTTCCATCCACCTTCACTAACTAAGAACATCCCATTCGGACAATTCGAATAACGAGAATCTAATAATAATAACGATAATCTAACGAGATTACTCCTCCAAAGTTCTGGACACAGCTCTGGTGAGGGCCAGCTCTGTTGAACGTGATTCTCTGCTCCATGCAAAGACATTAACTGCTACAAAGGACAGGGTTTCTTCTTTATCAAATGCGGTCAAAATGTGTGAAATAGTAGTGAAGGCAAAAGGGTTTAGTCAAGTCACACAACACACAGTCACTACTAACCATTTCATCAATGGTAAGACTACATATGTTACACACACACACACACACACACACACACACACACACACACACACACACACACACACACACAGTCACTACTAAACATTTCATCAATGGTAAGACTACATATGTTATACACACACACACACACACACACACACACACACACATACATGGGGAGGAGGTACGGGGAGGAGGTAAATCTAAGGTAGGTAACCTAAATCTAAATCCTATATCTAAATCTACATCCTAAATATAAATCTACATTTTATATCTAAATATAAATCTTATATGTAAATCTAAATCTAACCCTAAATCTAAATTGAAATCCTGAATCTAATCCTAAATCCATACAACAGATGTACTAATTCTCCTCCATATACTAATTAGCTCTGACTCCTGTCTGTCTGTCTGTCTGTCTGTCTGTCTGTCTGTCTGTCTGTCTGTAGGTCAGACCTGCAGAGCCGCTGTTAGTTTTAGCTGCACGTTGTATATTAAAGCTGGATTTAAGATTTATATTTATAGTTAAAGATTTATGTACGATTTAGCTTCAGATGAAACACTTGGATTCAGGATTTAGATTGATGGAGGAGAGAGACAGACCATCAGGTCCTTTGAGGAACATTTTCTGACAGTGTTTCCATCTCAACCACTGCACTGCAGCTGTGTCCTTCCACTCAGCTGATCTTATTGTCCCATAAGCACAGTGAGGATCTCAGCTCATCTCCAGCGCTGTTATATAACAGTAGGAGCTGGACTCACGTGTCCTCCCCTGCAGTCAGGTCCACGAAGACGGGACTCTGACCCGCTGTCCTCAACAGCTGGTTGAAGTGTGTCTGACCGAGGTGTCACACACACACACACACACACACACACACACACACACACACACGCACACGCACACGCACACACAAATTACCATACAATACACACATGAACTTATCTACATTTTTTTTTTTTTAACCAAGCTGCTTGCATAGGCTAATATAATATATGTATGTATATTGAATTTAGAATTACTACTCATTGTCAGTGAAGTCTATTTTAATGCAACCCATTCTGACTTAACTCCAAACCTAATAAAAATAAATTGAACTATAAGTTCTACTATATATTAGTGTAGCTTATACGCGGTATTACAAAGTGGATTTTACCGCTACGAGGAAAGCCAGTCGACCAGACGTCCCACAGCCGCTCAGTACAACAAGGCTGTCTGGCGCCCCCTGGTGGCGGAATCACAATGACACAGCTCTACCGTTTATTCTCCAACAGAGACGGACGGACGGACAGGCGGTCGGACAGAGGGAGACATCTGTCAGGCCTCAACAGACCTTGAGGATGTCTGCCGCCTTCACTGCGACCGCCAGCAAGGTTTTCATCACACTGTCGCTGAGAAGTTTCTGTTTTGAAGGAATACAAAGTAAACAATTATGAGCAGTAAAGTCACCATTGTGAAGTCCGCTGGTTTCTCAGCAGGTCTGGGGTTGACATTTAACACATTCTTTAGTGTGAGATGAGACGTATGTTTGTTTTGAGGAGAAAAACTAATAAAATAAAACATTCAGGGCGTCTACAATAGATAATGTGGTACAACATGTTGTGTACGATTTCAACTACATTCCCTCATACTATGATCACTTGTGTAATGATGATAAAGATTTATATATCTGTCCATGTTAACAAATACACAGAAAGCTAACTTATAACAGAACCATAGCTCAATAGACAAGTGCGCTGTGTTGTTGTTTGAATGTATGAATATTGACCTCTGACATGACCTTAAAAGGGCTTCCTCTCATCCTGGAGTATCTCTGCGTCGCAGGCTCTCAGCAGCCCAACCACGTGATTGGCTGAGGCCTGGTCGATGTCACGCGTCAGCGGGTTGGACTTCTCCGAAACAGGAAGTTCAGACTCGTAGTCTGGAAACTTTTTGGAATCCAATGAAAGTAAACTGCATGAATGAAATGTATTTAATTCATTAAATAGCATTTTGAGAAATGATCTTGGAGGCTTAACATCACTGTATGTTACCCTCACCTACAGCGGCGGAGCCACAAATGTCCATATAGGAGGCACAGGAAAAAACAGGCGGGCAAAGCCAGTTTGATTGAACCTAAGATAGGCCTCGATTAGATGCACCATACAAACATTAATCAAAGGCATGTTATATTTATGACATAAAGGTGGAATTTATTAAAGGCATTTGATCACAGCTGACAAATTACGCGGAAACATTTTAAACTTGCGCAAAACTGCATGAACCCATGCATCGGCGCGTCACATTTATTGAACGCTTCACCGCTCTCGGTCACAGCTGACAATTCACCGTCAGGCTAAACATTTTAAACCTGCGCAAAACCGCATGAACGAAGCTTTGGTGTGCATCACATCAAAGTGAAACAGATTGGCCGTATAAGACAAGCCTACTGCAAAGATGACAACTTATCACACACACACGCAGAGAGAGAGAGAGAGAGAGAGAGAGAGAGAGAGAGACAGAGAGGGAGAGAGAGGGGGAGAGAGACAGAGAGGGAGAGAGAGAGTGCGAGAGAGAGAGAGAGATAGAGAGAGAGAGAGAGAGAGAGAGAGATAGAGCGAGAGAGAGAGAGAGCGACAGCGGGAGCGAGAGAGAGAGAGAGAGAGAGAGAGAGAGAGAGAGATAGAGCGAGAGAGAGAGAGAGAGAGAGCGACAGCGAGAGCGAGAGAGAGAGATAGAGAGAGAGAGAGAAATAAATAAATAAACGTCTTTACTTGTTGGAACAAGGATCTTTTGGTTCCACATGAGAGCAACGATCAAATGAAAAGAAACCCCATCAACAGAACGGCCAAGGTGGTTACGACATGACAGGAAAACGACAAAGAAGAAACCCTCCCGCTCACCAGTGGGTGGAGCACCTTACCTGCCCCCGAGCCCGACGCACAAGTCACGGAGCGGACAAATGAAAACAGTGCGTCTTCCGGTGAAGCTAACTGACTACCCTAACTGATCTTACACCTAAAGTGAGGAAAGTCACCACCAAGGCCTAAATAATAGTAACAAAGGGAAGGCGTTGAAAGCATTCAGTAATGATTTACAGTGTTGAACTAAAAGTAACCAGTGTACAGGTGGGCAGCCTGTGCTCCATTGGAGAGAGAGAGACGCCGTCTTCCACTGGGCTTTATATGAGTGGGGGCGGCGCCAACAACCAGGGAGAGCCAATCAGCACCTCGTAGCCAGTAGGCTCCGCCTCCAGGAGGGGATGGAGGTGATTGGATGCAGGAGCAAAACAAAAACAACATATTAGTGCAAACACACAAAGCCACCACAAGAGCCAGAACATTATAGTACTACCCCGTAACGCCCCCACCCTTAAGGAGATCAATTGGGGGTTTCTTTAGGCACTATTCACAATTTTATTTTATATACAGGAATGAGTAAAAACTTAAATATACTCATCATCAGTTGACTACTCTGCCGCAGTTCAACTGGAAAGGAAATGCATTCCTGAAAAAAAAACACAACAAACAAGAGTACGATAAACCCACAATTTATGTACGCATAATTATATATAAACAGACACGCCCCCACCACCTCACGGACCACTGGCTGACGCACCAGGTGGGACTCCGCCTCCGAGACCGAGCAGCCAATCAGCAGACAGATCAGAGCCAGAGGGACGACCTTATGGGGAGCCAGAATGAACACAAACCAGAGTGGGAGGAGTCACTGACAGCAGCGCACTTCAACCCACACACACACACACACACACACACACACACACACACACACACACACACACACACACACACACACACACACACACACACACACACACACACACACACACTCCACCAATTCATCCTCATATTCATCATCACCCATCATACATCATCCACCCCGTGATCTACCAACCCTCCCAACATCCACCCGTCTATAACCCACCTACCACCGTCTATAACCCACCGACCACCGTCTATAACCCACCTACCACCGTCTATAACCCACCTACCACCCGTCTATAACCCACCTACCACCGTCTATAACCCACCTACCACCGTCTATAACCCACCTACCACCGTCTATAACCCACCTACCACCGTCTATAACCCACCTACCACCGTCTATAACCCACCTACCACCGTCTATAACCCACCTACCACCGTCTATAACCCACCTACCACCCGTCTATAACCCACCTACCACCCGTCTATAACCCACCTACCACCGTCTATAACCCACCTACCACCGTCTATAACCCACCTACCACCGTCTATAACCCACCTACCACCGTCTATAACCCTCCTACCACCGTCTATAACCCACCTACCACCGTCTATAACCCACCTACCACCGTCTATAACCCACCTACCACCGTCTATAACCCACCTACCACCGTCTATAACCCACCTACCACCGTCTATAACCCACCTACCACCCTCTATAACCCACCTACCACCGTCTATAACCCACCTACCACCGTCTATAACCCACCTACCACCGTCTATAACCCACCTACCACCGTCTATAACCCACCTACCACCCGTCCTCCAGCACCTTGCTCTGGGTGCTGGCGGCGTGCGTGTGCGCGGTGATGTCAGCGTTCAGGAGGTCCACCTCCAGCCGGTCGCTCCGGTAGACGGCCCCCAGCAGAGCCCCCCTGCAGCGGGGCTGGGGGTGCCCTGACAGACCCTGAGGGTGGAGGGGGTGGAGGTCAGAGACACACAGACACCACAACAGTCCAGTGGTCTGGGGGGTGTGTGACTGCCTGCTCTAAAGGTTGTGGGTTGGATGCCAGGTGTCCCCTGTCTAACCCGTAGGCGTCCTGGAGCCAGACGGCCCCTGAGGCTCCGTCAGACCACCCTCCTACGCGCGTCACTGCTAACAAAATGGACCCTTGTTTTGAAAAGAGGAGTGTGAGGAGATCTGTGTTCACCCAAACGTATACAACACATATTGAAGGAACACAAAGACACACAAAGGGAGTCTTCTTCTTCTTCTCCTTGATTATTGAGGCAGTTGTCAGGGACGCGGGAAGTCAGTTTGAGTTGGGGTTGCTGAGAGAAAGTATATATAATGACGTCATAATAAATGATGCGCAACATTCATGGTTTACGTAGTAATACGGCCAGCAACATTTGACACCAGTTTTAGAATGTTTTACACTACAGACATGTTGACCACCAACATGCCAAAGCAGCTATAGAACCTTATTCAGCAACGGACAGATCACACACACACGGAATGGAGGTTTATTTCTGATCAAGAGGCAGGCCAGGAATCCGGTCAAGGGGACAGCAACAGGCAATGGTAGGGCAGTCATAGGGATGGGACTTCAGGTGCGATGAGGGCCAATTACAAGGATGGCTAATGACTGGTAATGGTTTACCTCACAAGTGAGGTAAGGGGGAAGAGAGAGATATATAGAGTGGGTTAGTATTGCTATACGTTTCATGATGGTTAGTATTAAGTGTATCAATGGTACTATATAGTGTTACACTATAGAGAGAAAAGGCAAGAAATGTTATATATTGATAATATGATTTATCAAGTCTCAGTTCATAGCCGGGTGAACACATAGTTCAACAGTAATCCCAAAAAATACCCCATTCCAGTTGTCAGGTAAGTGTGGCAGGACCTTTTCCTGTTTATCACACATTTCACGAAGGTGGGCTACACAAAATTGGGTTGGAAAGCTAGACTAGCTATACTGTATAGCCACTGTCCATCTGATTGTCTAGTTAGCTAATATCATCATACGTGCTTTTACTGGCTTGATATTCGCTGCTATGGTTAAGGTTAGGTTTAGGGTTAGGGATAAGGATGAGGATTAGGGTAAGGTTGGGGGTGAGGGTAAGGTTGGGGGTGAGGGTAAGGGAGGCGGGCGGTTAGGGTATAGGGGAGGGGAGAGGTTAGGGTTAGAGGAGGGGGAGGTATGAGTAAAGGAGGGGGGAGGGGGAGGTAAGGGTGTATGGGGGGGGGAGGACAGAGGTCAGGGTATAGAGGGGGAGGTTAGGGTATAGGGGAGGGAGGTTGGGAGAGGATATGGGAGGGCGGAGGTTAGGATATAGGGGAGGGGAGAGGTAACCTTACCTCATTAGGGTAACATGCATGTGTATAATAAAAATTACCATACAACATGCCACACAACCAGGTCATTTTAAATGATTTTATATCATAAAACATCAGTATACATTTCAACATCTGTGCGCACAGTGAAACAATTCTGGGATGTGATTAAAAAAAAACAACGGTTCATCATGAGACCATCTGACCCTAACTCTGTCCCTAACACTGAACCATGAGGAACCCGCCAAGGAACCCTTGAGAAACAAGGAACCCTTGACAACCCGTGACTTAAGTCACGTCCTGCGAGGTAGAAGTTGCATCTGAAGTCTCCACCGTCCAGCTCCGACGAGGCGCCGTCGGTGGGTCACTGAAATGTTGCAAGAGGAGAAACACAAATCGTTAGCCTCGTAGCATAATCTATGTTGCTAGCCATAGGCCAACAATGTCAATGAGGCTACCAATGTCGATTACACTATGAGGCTACCCATGTCGATTACACTATGAGGCTACCCATGTCGATTACGCTATGAGGCTACCCATGTCGATTACACTATGGGGCTACCAATGTCAATTATGCTACAATATCAATTATACTATGAGGCTAATGATATAGATAACTCTATGAGGCTAGCGATGTTGATTATGCTATGAGGCTAACAATACCATTATGCTATGAAGCTAACGATATCCATTATGCTATGAAGCTAACTATATCCATTATGCTAGGAGGCTAACGATGTCCAGCTAGGCGGCTAACCAGATTCCGGGTCTCCCTCCAGATAGGTGGCTCCTCCTCCATCATTTTGTCCATGATTTTTTTAGTTTATATAATGTGTTGAAGAAAATACTTTTGTTTTGAGAATTCTACACTAGAAACACAGTGGTAGTAGTTTATTATTCTTTGGACACTTTGTTGAAATAATTCTGAATCAAATCAAATTTTAAACTTCAACATGAAACATGCACACACTTGGGAATTTGTAATTCAGGAATATAGTAAAACATTCTGTGAATTTAACAGCATAGCTTTGGTGGTGAAACGATGTAAAAAAAAAAAAAAAAAAAAAAAACTGTTGGTATTAACCTTCCAAAGACTTGAGCAGTCCCATCGTAGTCCTCGTCTCGCTCCTGGTGGGTCATCAGCTTCATCTGTTCACAATACAAACACACATTAAAAGGGTGATGTCACCAGGTGTGAGTGTGACCAGCTGTTACGTTTTAGTGTCCACCTTGATGTACGCTGGATAAACTATAGTAGTAGCAGCTGATGTGACCTTAATTACTTCAAATCACAGCTTTGGCTAAAATTCACAGAATGAAAAATCGGAAGGAAAAACTAATGAAGACCCTCTACGATCGTTTGAAATAATTAAAAAGAACCTCCAGGTGTCAAGTGTTTGGTTATGGTTACCCTCCGGTCCAGCCTGGTGCCCCATTCCTGGTCCAGGGGGATCTGGATACCCTCTGGTCCAGCCTGGTGCCCCATTCCTGGTCCAGGGGGATCTGGATACCCTCCGGTCCAGCCTGGTGCCCCATTCCTGGTCCAGGGGGATCTGGATACCCTCCGGTCCAGCCTGGTGCCCCATTCCTGGTCCAGGGGGATCTGGATACCCTCTGGTCCAGCCTGGTTCCCCATTCCTGGTCCAGGGTGATCTGGATACCCTCTGGTCCAGCCTGGTGCCCCATTCCTGGTCCAGGGGGATCTGGATACCCTCTGGTCCAGCCTGGTACCCCATGCCTGGTCTAGGGGGATCTAGTTACCCTACATTATAATTAAGTGCGAGAAAAGCACTAGACACATAATAATAATAATAATAATAATAATAATAATAATAATAATAATTATTATTATTATTATTATCCACCCTGGTGACCCATACCTGGTCCAGTGTGATCTGGTCACCTGCTGGTCCTCAGCCTCTGGTCCACCCTGGTCCAGGAGATCCTGTGAAGTCAGACAGCATCTTTATAGACCTGTGCACAACGCGGTCGCGAATCTAACTACCAACCCCCCCGCAGGAGCCCCTTACCTTGAGCTGGAACGACGATGGAGATCTTGGGGTGCTTTGGTCGTCTTGTTGCAAAATACAGCCAACAGACTTACCTTGAGCAGATCTAGTAGTTTGTTGCTGTTGGTTCATGTACAAATAATTGACTATACATTTCATATCCCCCCCATTTAGCAAATAATTCCCACCCATAAACAAGGCTGACAACAGTACAAAATAACAAACTTCTCATGCCTTTTGTCTACTTCCTTACTACTCTCTAAAACATCGCATGCACATCGCATGAGTGTTGCCTTACTGATCAGGGTGTGATCTGAGTGACCAGAGATGCATGCTGGGATACTGTGCCATCTGACGCCTACAGTTCTGTAGAGGTTCCCCCTCAGGAGAAACCAAGTTTTCAAAAGGCTGTCGTGACATCAGTTACATGACCTGGAACGTCCGTCAAGACCGTGACAGGGACTCCCCAAGGAGAAACGCCAAAGGGTAGGCTGTGAGGCTCCCCCTCTCGGCGACTAGAATACAACAGCTCTTACAGGAGAGAATCATGGCGCACATTTCAACGTTCCTCTTCATAGACCTTCAAGCCCCAGTGAGGCTTTCTTCACCTCTTCTGAAGAAGAGCACAACTGCAGCTCGACAGGGACGCTAGTTGGGATGTTTCCAAGATGGTTTCCAATTCAGCCCGAGAAATACTTGGATCTCAGGGCAGGAGTACAGGAGATCCAGAGGGCTTGCCAGCAGTCCATCATGTTTAGGTTAGGTAGGGAAGCCACGTTGCAGAATGTTTCATCTTCCATCTTCAGTTAGTTGGTTGGTTTCTCATCCGATTCTGTCCATTCGGAATGCCATTAGTCCATCATCCATTGTACCAAGTAGCCATTGTCGCTTCCCATTGTTTGCATGATTCAGTCACACTACAATCCAAGCTGCATGACACTCAAGTCATCCTGTCCAGTGTGTAGAAGGTCGAATTGAGATCCAGATGCTAGATCGCTCCAGGCTCTCGCTGTATTGAACACCCACTTTGTTATCCTCTTTGATTTAGGCCACAGACTTGAGTCATCAGAAACATCCGACCAAATGACACTCAAGGGTGTTTCAGGAAGAGTAGCATCCTCCTATAGCTGAAGATTAAAATGTTCAGGTAATACAAGCCAAGTAGAAGTAGAAAAATTTCCCCCTCACACATGTGGTGCCCAGTACCAGGTTAAAGATTGCCCCTCTCACACTTAGTGCCCCATGCCAGGGCAACGATTGCCCCTCACACTTAGTGCCAAATGCAAGGTTAAAGATCACCCCTCTCACACTTAATGCCCCGTGCAAAGTCAACAATTGCCCCGCTCACACTTAGTGCCCCATGCCAGGTTAAATATTGCCCCTCACATGAAGTAGTGCCCCATGCCATGCAAAGATTGCCCCTCACACTTAGTACCCCATGACATGCAAAGATTGACCAGTACCAGGTTAAAGATCACACCTCTTTATTTTCAATTATTAGATTGTGTATTTACACAAACAATGACAATACTCAAAGGAATACAAAGCCAAACGAGAGGAGAGACCAGTGGAGGGTTTGTAGGTCTTTGAGAGAGGAGACCAGCGGTGGCTTTGTAGGTCTTTGAGAGACGAGACCAGCGCTGGGTTTGACGGAGAGACCAGTGGAGGTTTTGTAGGTCTTTGAGAGACCAGTGGTGGGTTTTTAGGTCCTTGAGAGAGGAGAGACCAGCAGAGGTTTTGACAGAGAGACCAGCGCTGGGTTTGTAGGTCTTTGAGACGAGACCAGTGGCGGGATTGACGGAGAGACCAGTGCTGGGTTTGTAGGTCTTTGAGAGACGAGATACCAGTGCTGAGTTTGTAGGTCTTTGCGCCCTGCCCTTCACAAAGAAAAGAGAACTCTTCCCGGGGCTCCCGCCAGCTTCTCCGGGGTCGTTTGCGTTACTGCACTGGACGCCTCGCGGCGCCTATCTCCGCCTCTCCAGATTTGGGAATATGAACCCGACTCCCTTTCGAGAGACCCTCCACTGGTCTCTCGTCTCTGCGGGGCGACGGAGGCCATCGCCCCTTAGAGACGAGAGACCAGTGGAGGGTTTGTAGGTCTTTGAGAGGAGAAACCAGTGGTGGGTTTGTAGGTCTTTAAGAAGAGACCAGTGGTGGGTTTGTAGGTACTTGAGAGCGGAGAGACCAGTGGTGGGTTTGACGGAGAGACCAGCGCTGGGTTTGTAGGTCTTTGAGAGAAGAGAAACCAGTGGAGGGTTTGATGGAGAGACCAGTGGTGGGGGGGCTAGGGCTTCAAAGCGTACGGAGGGAAACGTTGGAACGTGCTCCGTGGTTCTCAGGTGCAGGAACCAGGTTGGGTTATAGTTGCTGAGAGGGACAGCCCTCACATCTCGCCCCCTGGTGTGTCTCCTTGAGGAGTCCCTGTCTCCATCCTGAAGGACGTTCCAGTTCATGTAACTGACGTGACGACGGCCTCTTAAACACTCGGGTTCCCCTGAGGGGGAACGTCTACACAACTGAAGGCCTCAAACAGCGCAGAACCCTCGCATGCATCTCTGGTCAGTCAGTCACACACCCTTATCAGTAGGACAACACACAGGGGATGTGATGCAATGATGAGGAATGTAGTAGGAAAGTGGACGGATAAAGTATCTTCTAGGGACGAATGAGAGGCATGAGAACACGAGAGAGCGAGAGCGAGAGCGAGAGCGAGAGAGCCTACGTGGGGCGGGGCAGGGCCTACGTGGGGCGGGGCAGGGCCTACGTGGGGCGGGGCAGGGCCTACGTGGGGCGGGGCAGGGCCTACGTGGGGCGGGGCCTACGTGGGGCGGGGCAGGGCCTACGTGGGGCGGGGCCTACGTGGGGCGGGGCCTACGTGGGGCGGGGCAGGGCCTACGTGGGGCGGGGCAGGGCCTACATGGGGCGGGGCAGGGCCTACGTGGGGCGGGGCAGGGCCTACGTGGGGCGGGGCCTACGTGGGGCGGGGCAGGGCCTACGTGGGGCGGGGCCTACGTGGGGCGGGGCAGGGCCTACGTGGGGCGGGGCAGGGCCTACGTGGGGCGGGGCAGGGCCTACGTGGGGCGGGGCCTACGTGGGGCGGGGCAGGGCCTACGTGGGGCGGGGCCTACGTGGGGCAGGGCCTACGTGGGGCGGGGCAGGGCCTACGTGGGGCGGGGCAGGGCCTACGTGGGGCGGGGCAGGGCCTACGTGGGGCGGGGCCTGAGAACCGGTTCAAACTAAACGCTGTCAGCCCACAGCATTAAAAGAAAATGTTGTGACTTACAGTTCGCAGTTTCTTCTTCTTCGTGGTTCGATCGTGATACTCACAGAATCTGTTTCTTCTTCTTGAGCTGTGAAGGAGAGCAACGAGATTAGTTTTACGGCTTGTGTGTGTGGCTGTGTGTGTGTGTGTGTGTGTGTGTGTGTGTGTGTGTTTTAATTAGTGATTAATCCAATAAATCCAAATAAGTTATTAAAATAAGTTATTTTTCCCATCTAACTACGACGGTAACCGAGTGCGGAGTCATTGTGTGACGTCATGGCCCCGCCCCCCTACGTCTTCCGCCGCCAACTCCGTCATGGAGTCATTGATAAATATCTGCAGCCGCGTCACCCGGCGAAAAATTAACTCAATTAAAAACAGCTTACGACGACATACATCCAGAACTACTATTATTCAACTTATCAAGTAGGCCTAGAGTAAAAAACAATTAAGATAAATTATAAATAAGTGTCCTACTCACAGCAGGTCCGGATGTAGCGGGCCGTTTTACTTCAAAAAGTGTTCGTTAACCCGACGGTCAACCTGGAAAACAAAAGGACCAGACGGATCATTAGTTACTTTTATAACTTCAACCGGACGTTTCTAACCATGTTTCGGTTAAACTACTAAAATAACGTCAATATTAACAGTGTAATGGAGACGGCTCAGCGTCTTTTTCAATCTAACCTGTGGTGGAGCCAACAGCTGACGGAGCGCGAGCAGCAGCAGCACAGTGAGGCTCAATGGAGACGCAGCGCGATCCGCACCGAGACCCGCGAAATAATCAGCGAATAATCAGCGGAACTACATGCAGGTGTGCGCCGCCATAGATGTGTGTGTGTGTGTGTGTGTGTGTGTGTGTGTGTGTGTGTGTGTGTGTGTGTGTGTGTGTGTGTGTGTGTGTGTGTGTGTGTGTGTGTGTGTGTGTGTGTGTGTGTGTGTGTGTGTGTGTGTGTGTGTGTGTGTGTGTGTGTGTGTGTTGAGCGGGGGTGGGAGTGGGTGGGTGGGTTTGGGTTACAAACTGTGGGTGTGTGTTTGGGTTTGTGTGTTTAAAAGGTGAACGATATGTGGATGAGTGGGAATAAATGGTATATATTATGTGGATGTGTGAGTGTGGTTTAAAACCATATGGAGTAGAGGAATACTGTTACTACCAGGAATTGTATGCTGATTGAAGTATGAAATTACACCGTATGATGGTGTATTTCCTTTTGATGAAAATAATAAAAAAGAATAAATAAAAAAATGCCTAATGTGTAACATAACTAATTAACTATAACTGTATTGATACAATTACTATTATAGAACATAAAAAAAATAGAACACAACTTACTTAACTTAAATATGCAAATTACAACATTTGGGCAAATTATGCAACTATGAAAGTCTTTATAGTTGCATTTGTTTATTCACAAAATAGAAATGCTATAACGGCATAAAAAATAATAAAATCAATCAGCTCAGATATTTATTGTCAAAGTGATGAACTTATCAAAACGTACAGAAATCCAAATGACACTAAATGTTTCAAATGACATTAATAAAATAATACATTATATTGTTACTTTAATATTCTTATATTGTATATTTGAACAGTGTTCCAATATATTAGTCAAACATTTACATGTATTAAATCTATATCTGTACATATTTTATACAAACAAAAACAAGGCGATGACATTATAGTCATACATCAAATATCCGTACAGTCACACCCAATTCATAAAGAAGACATTTATTGCCTGTTACACAATGCATGGACAAACAAATAAAAAAAACGAATCGATTGTATTTATTTAATCAAAGCAATCAGTACATTTCCCCCCCCCCCCAAAAAAATAATATAGATTGCATTTCATATCAAAATTATTCAAATAATAATTATAAATTGAGCTTGTTCTCTTTTAAACGGAGCGGTGTGAACTTCTTGGGAGGGCTAGTGAACATGTGTTGATGACCTTGACCTTTGACCCTAGGGTCAGAGGGGAGGGCTAGTGAACATGTGTTGATGACCTTGACCTCTGAGCCTAGGGTCAGAGGGAAGGGCTAGTGAACATGTGTTGATGACCTTGACCTTTGACACTAGGGTCAGAGGGGAGGGCTAGTGAACATGTGTTGATGACCTTGACCTCTCTGAGCCTAGGGTCAGAGGGGAGGGCTAGTGAACATGTGTTGATGACCTTGACCTCTCTGAGCCTAGGGTCAGAGGGGAGGGCTAGTGAACATGTGTTGATGACCTTGACCTTTGACCCTAGGGTCAGAGGGGAGGGCTAGTGAACATGTGTTGATGACCTTGACCTTTGACCCTAGGGTCAGAGGGGAGGGCTAGTGAACATGTGTTGATGACCTTGACCTTTGACCCTAGGGTCAGAGGGGAGGGCTAGTGAACATGTGTTGATGACCTTGACCTCTCTGACCCTAGGCTACGGTCACCTGGCTCCTGTCCCTTCGTAGTATGGGCTCTCCTCCAGTACCTCCTCGATGACCGCCTGAAACGGACCAGAACCAACCGTCACCGCTTCAAACCGGATCAATCACACAGGGACCAGAAAGAACGATTCTGACCAATGAACAGCAGGGGCCTCATGTACAAAGACTTGCGTGGATTTCTGACTAAAACTTTGCGGACGCCAAAATCTGGAAAGCTGCTGCGCACAAATAAATCCGGATGTATCAATCCTTGCGTAAGCACGATTTCACGCAGATTCTCTTTGTACATCCCAATTAACGTGACATTGAGCGCACATGCACGAGCCCGTCTCTCCACCCAGTCTCCTCCCTCATTTAATATGCTAATTCTTATAAATAAACCTGCAGTAGTGCGCTCGTTAGGAGAAAGGAGAACATGGAGAAAGGAAGAAAAAATAACTTTAGTGAATGCGAGGTGGAGGTGCTGATTTCGGAGGTAGAGGCCAGAAATAAGATCTTGTTTGGCTCTCTTTCCTCCGGAATCAGCACCAAAAGCAAAAAACTGGCGTGGGAAAACGTTGCCAAGTTGGTCAATGAGGTTGGGGCGGAAAGCCGAACTGTGGCTGACATAAAAAAAAAAGTGGTCGGACATCAAGGTGGACGTAAAAAGAAAGGTCTCTGCTCTGACCCCGGAGAAGCGTGGGTCAGAGCGCAGCGGGGCGGAGTCTGGGAGCTCGCCCTATTTGAGCAAAGGGTGGCAGCTGTGATTTGGGATCGGCTCTTTTTTGTCCAAAAAATCATAATAGTCGCGGAACACCCGTTAATTTTGAATGCGACCATCTTCTAACAAGGCCAACACTGCCATTGTCAACCTATCGATTATTGCCACATTTTGCGCATGCTTTTATATTCTCATTTATTTGGATGCATGCTGACGATAGGTTGTATCCATACACCCAATGTGTCAATAATATGTACATAATTCGAAATTGGCCGAGTGGTTCATTGATGGATTGATTTTAAGTAACAATGGCTTGTGCTTACTCCACTCAACATCACATAATAATATTGCAGTCAAGAATTTCACAACAAATGTGTGAAGAGAGATCATATGTCATGCGTGGTCCGGAAAATATGTAACGTTTAATAAACAAGCCATCACTGAAAATAATATTGCTGGGGCCTCCTTTTAATTCCAATATTGACAATTTAGTTTTATGGGTCTGTTTAAGTTTAGCCTAACAACAGTGTCACATTATGCGTCTCGACAACAATAACGCATGATTGAAGCGCATTTAAGATCACGCATTCCGACGTTCAAATCCACTTTGAACTCGCCTCATATTGCAATATTACTTCATGACTCGTGATCGCGTAGGCCTCATGTTGTTGCGCTGCATTGCCTCTATGTGCCGCCAACTGACTAAATGCAGCAGAAATGTGCGTAAGCCAGGCATTTAGTTTGCGTGGAGAACCGCACTTTCTCACGTCAAGTCAGTCTTTGTACATCCGAACGTTTGCGTGAGAAGTTGCTTACGCAGCTTTTTTGTGCGTAAGCAAGCTTTGTACATGAGGCCCCAGCTTTGGCAATGCAAATGTATCTTTCTCATGTCAATAAAGCTTTTTTGAATTGAATGGAATTGAGAGAGAGAGAGCGAGGAGCGCGAGAGAGAGAGAGAGAGAGAGAGAGAGAGAGAGAGAGAGAGAGAGAGAGAGAGAGAGAGAGAGAGAGAGAGAGAGAGAGAGAGAGAGAGAGAGAGAGAGTCTACCTACCCTTGTAAAGATCGATATTTGTGGGTGGGTGAGTGAGTGTAATGCCTCCTTATACCGCCAGGGGGGTGCACTAGTCCTTCAAACAATGTTTGAAGGGAATTCTATCTCTGTCTGTGGTTTATTGCACAAACTATATCCTACCAGGTGAGCTGTTCAGCTAACCCTGGTATAGAACCTGTTCTATACATGGTCCTGTTAACAAAAAACAATACACAGATTTACTTAATATACCGTAGGCTCTTTTTTACGTAATTCCAATTATTACATTGGTTTTGTTTTTTTTGTTCAATTTCATGGCATGATCAACGTATAAAGTACACCCACGGGCCGCTCATTAATGAACATATCTTTAATCAGGGTGTGGTTTGAAAAGGTCCAACAACGTCCACCGCCCAGAGTGGATGTAGACTTCATTAAGAGCTCTCTCTCTCTCTC
>NW_028177736.1:7500-16543 GCF_964030765.1 Micromesistius poutassou | reverse complement strand
AATGTGAAGGGTTGAAGGTCATTTTGAGGCTGGATTTTTGGCAAAATCAGGTTTCTGATTATGTATCTTTTTCTGATTCAACTATGATTTTACCTTACCGTATTTGATCTTTGTTATTTAACAAATTGAGAGTTCTGTCTATTTTCCATGGCGTTTAAGTGCATTGATTTGTATTTGTATGTATATAAGTGATCGCGGATAACTATAGATACCAGTGCTGTATAGTAGTAGTTCTTACAGTGTTTTATGAAGAAATACAACCTTATCGCACTTAGGGAAATTAAGTCCGATACACATTTTTATCGCCATCAAATTAGTTTCTCATGTCTTATCTTTTGAATATTTATTACATTTTCTTTTCATAATGCAACAATGGTTCCTTTAGCACTGGAAGCAACCTACTGTCTGCTGCCCATAGATATTGCTCTTTTCTTGAAAAAGAGCAAAACTATAATAGAAATGTCCTTAAATAGAGGCTGATTTGAAACCCAATGGAGCACCAAACCCTGCCTGGTCTTGCACCTCAGCCCGTCCTAGAGATATGAAGCTGTCTCCTACCCTGTTTACATGCTGTGGTCGTGGAACTAAAGTAACTCAAATGTACGGAATGGAATGGTAATAAAAAGTGATATTTTTCTATGAAACACCTTGAATGGGTTTCTTTTTGAAGAGAACTTTCCTTCCCCCCCACTCTGTCTGTCCCTCTCTATCCCTCTCTCTCTCTCTCTCTCTCTCTCTCTCTCTCTCTCTCTCTCTCTCTCTCTCCCCCTCTCTCTCCCCCTCTCTCTCTCTCTCTCTCTCTCCCCCCCCTCTCTCTCTCTCTCTCTCTCTCTCTCTCTCTCTCCCCCCCTCTCTCTCTCTCTCTCTCTCCCCCTCTCTCTCTCTGTCTCTCCCCCTCTCCCCCTCTCTCTCTCAATGACTGAAGATCTAGACGATGCTTATCGCGTAATGAAACGCCCTGGATTAGGGCCAGTCTCGCTCCTATCGGTCTCTTTTGATAAAGCAAACAAGGGGAATAATGGCGGCTTCCCGCCATTGGTACAGAGGACTCCCACCGAGCAGCGTTCAGGTGTGCTTGAGGCTGTTGAGTAGATACCTCCCTCTAAGAAGTGGTCTCGGTGTAAACAACTGTGTGTGAGGTGGGCGTCAGATGGCCATCGCTGGCAGCAGATAGGGTAGTTTGACGCCGTGTCGGGCCGTGAAGGCATGCTGTTGACATAAAGCGAGATTGGGTCCGGGAGTTATCACCTTCTGTTGTTGACTCTGTGCAAGTTCTCTGTGCTCCCCTTGTTCTCCTCAAGGCTCAACCTTGTTTTCCTTTCTCTCCTCGGCAGATCCCAGACCTATTGACTTTGGAAAAGAGACTGTCTTCAACCAGAAACCCCGCTTCAACGGAGGTGAGGCTCCGGTTACAACGCAAACACTTGATCTCTCCACCTCCTCTCCTCTCCTCCGCATCTCTCTTCTCCTCCGTCGCCGCCGCTCTCGGCCGCCTTCTCCTCTCCTCACTCCTTCACACCTTCCTTTCTATTCTTCATTTTCACAGTAAGATTATGTGGCTATGCTAGCAGGGAAGTAAGAGAAGTATTTCTGCCCTGAGGCCGGACAGAGTCCTCCATAAGCCTCATTAGGAGAAGTGTAGCATTAGCTCTGTTTCAGGGCCAGTTCTACACCCACAGTAAAGCTAATGCTACGTAGCATTAGCCCTGGGGTATAGCTAATGTTACGTGGCGCTGTCCCCGGAGTAGAGCTAATTCTGCATAGCACTAGCCCTGGAGCAGTGTCAGGTCCAGAGAAGCGCTAAAGCTACGCAGTGTTAGCCCTGGAGCAGAGCTAAAGCTACATAGCGTCATCCCAGAAACAGAGCTAATGCTACATCGTGTGAAGCGTGCAGCCCAGCTTTGCCTCTGGCTCTCCATGTTTTAGCTTCGTTACAACAAAAACCAAGCCTCTGGCTAGATACAGACTCAGGTCTATTTAAGTGTGCGTGTGTGCGTGTGTGTGTGTGTGTGTGCGTGTGTGTGTGTGTGTGTGTGTGTGTGTGTGTGTGTGTGTGTGTGCGTGTGTGCGTGTGTGTGCGTGTGTGTGTGTGTGAGACTTCAAGAACCAAGAAAGACAGGCACGTTCCCTCTGGGCATCTGGGAAAAAAACTGCTGTCTCTAACAATCAGTTTATTTTGTGTGGCTGTGTGTGTGGCTGTGCATGTGTGTGTTGCATACTTCTTAAAAGGAGTCAGTGTTTAATCAAGTCTCTTGACTGGAACAACAGAGAACACTTCGTTCTCGGTTTCAATCTTACTCTTATTCACTGTGCGTACTGCCCTGAATGCAGTCCTTAACTGGTGTCTGGCTTGTTCACGTGTCGACATACATAAGTGTATTAGACCCCCTGACACGCGCGCACCACACACCCTTCAGGTTGTTAGCTGTTTTAAAGCATTAGAAAAAAAAAAGCATGTTTTAAAGCACATCTTGTGGAGTAGCTTAGCGTGATTGTTTTTGTGTTTGAAATCGTTTAATCTATACCCCCTTTATAGATCACTATGCATTATTCATGTGTTTTTAATTAACACATATCGTTGCCCTTATGGTAATCCTTGGTCAAAACCCAAGAAAGACTTTCACAAAGTCCGCAGTCCACCTGCTGAGCAAGATGGTCCAGCCCCTACCTCCACCTCATTGACCTCATGTATCTGATAAGCTTTTATTTACTTCCTCAATCCCAGAAGGGAAATGAACATGAGTCATTGAACTGCAGCATGCTCTGTATGTTTACTGTCCTATAATAGCCCCTATACTTGCCTGTTCCCCTCACTGTGCACGAGCACCTGAAGTCTGCTACTGATTGTGACCATGCATTCATATATGTTTGTGTTGATGTGTCTTGGCTGCCTCCAGAAGATTAATGAACAATTTGAGACGAAAAAAAACCTTTGACTACCAAAACCCAAACTTAACCCTAACCTTTCCTCCCCCCCCCCCCCTTCCCCCCTTCCCAGGCTACGTCTTCCCGGGGTGGCCGCCCTCCTCCTCCACGCCGTCGTCGGCGGACCCTCCCTCGGTGACCCTGGTGTCGGAGAAGGACAAGGACAACGCCTGGCTGTACTCCCTGGACCCCATCCTGCTCACCATCATCGTGATGAGCTCCCTGGGCGTGGTGCTGGGCGCCGTGTGCGCCGGCATGCTGCTCTACTGCACCTGCTCCTACAGCGGGCTGTCCTCCCGCTCCTCCACCACCCTGGAGAACTACAACTTTGAGCTGTACGACGGCATCAAGCACAAGGTGAAGATCAACCAGCAGAGGTGCTGCTCCGAGGCGTGAGCGCGCGTGGGGCGGGGGGAGGGGGGGGGACCCTGGGGGTCTCGTGGTGAGGGTGGAGGAGCGGAAGGTCGGACAAAGGACTGGTGAGGGGGTGGAGGGCGTGGATGAGGGGGCAGATCTCTATCCTTGTCCCCCTCCGTGGAGAACGTACCGAGATGCGTTTGCGACGTTCTGCTCCCGCGATTGTAAAGGACGGGAGTCCTTTTTGTGTTTGCCTTCACGATGGAAACCGAAGCAGCACTACTCGGACGAGTTTCAACGGCCCCTCAACCAACCCACCACCACCACTCGCCGGCCCCTCACCCCGCAAGGCCCCGTTGGTTTTGATGTCCGAAGGGGGAGAACTTTTGAATGCCAACCTCCCCCTTCTCCTTTGCTGTTGATGTCTGATGGGGGGGGAAAGACTTTGAGCTCTATTAACCCCTGACCTTCTCATGTGCCAAGTGTATGGAGTCCCACCCCCTCCCTCGCCGCCCTTGCGCCTGCCCACCCTCACCTGCTTTCAGGCCTCAATCGGGGTGCGGGGGAGAGACTGGATGGATTACCCCCCTTACCAACTGCCCAGCTCCTCCTCTGCCTGCAGGAGAGAGTCTGCTTGATGATTAAAACAAAAAAAAGCCTGTGAATGAATGAAGGAATGAATTACATGAATGACAACATGAACGACCAGCATTGAAATGCAAACCCACCGGCCAGCAGAAGTCGGTAAAATTGTGACAATCTGGGTGCTTGGACCTTGGGCTACCGCACCAATAGAGTTCTCCAGTAGAGTTCTCCAGTAGAGATCTCCAATAGAGTTCTCCAGTAGAGATCTCCAGTAGAGTTCTCCAGTAGAGCTCTCCAATAGAGGATTCTGACATGGACTTTCTTGGAAAGAACAAATGCTAGTTTATCCTCATCCACTTGAATTTCAACGTTTGCCAATGATAATGAGAAGACACAGATTCAAAGGTCCACCTCAGACCGCAGCTGAAGACTTCGGTACTTCTCCTAATGGACCTTTTAGTGTGGGTTCACTCCAATCAACTCCATATCAAACGAATGCCTATCCCCCTTGCTTAAAAAATGTCCTGATAATGACAGTAATCACAACAGTTATAACAACACAACTCAAACGAATCCAGATTTCTGAGAGCGAAAAAACCTGACGAAATGATGAAACATCGATGTCCGTCGTTGAAGGCAGTTATAAATATGAGTTCTATCAGTTTGAAAAGCCGGGAGTACATTAGCATGTCGGTTAGCTTACTAGCGGTGATCGCCCGCTACTTGTTCAGTCTGCGCTTCGTGAAAAACCAGTGGCATAGAAGAGTGATGGTGATTGTTTGGTTGTTTCTGTTTTGTTTTAGCATTGTGTCTCTTTAAAAAAAATGAACATTTAAAAGACGAACCAGCTTCAGTTTTTGTAACCGCCCTGTAGGATACTTTTCGCCATTTTTAGACGTACCTTTATTTTTTAGTTGAGCACGACCCATTGTCACGTCATTGCTCATGGACGTCACTGTTTCTTGATTTATCTTCTTTTGTTTAACATATTTTCTGTTAGAAACGATCAGTTTAAAGATAAAAAGTAGACAAGTAAAGGAAAATGAAAGACAGAAATCTATCGAAATCTAACATGCTGTTATGAAGTCCTGCTTTAGATCCAGTATTCTAGAGTTTGTGTTTGATATATATATATATATATACATATATCTATTTTTATTTCTTGATTTTTGACTGTATGAGCGGCCGACATTATACAACACATTGGTCAGATACTGTGGGAACAAACGGCCAGTGATTGTTTTACTGCAACCTATGGATTGCCAATGAGCTGAAACAGTGTTCAAGATTTCCTTTAGTGGTGGTGTTGGTGGAGTGACACCCACCCAACACCTCCCCCCCCCACCCTGTCCACACCCCGGTCCCTGAACAGAGGGCCGATGGAGTTGGAGCAGGCCCTAGAAGCGGAGGTGTTTCTTCAGACACACACACAAGCGAGCCTTAAGCTGACCTACAGTACAACGCTGTATTGGATGAGAGCCATGGTGGACAGCCAGTGCTGCTGGAGGAAGACTATTAGTGCATCCAACTGATGGAGAAACACACAGACAGACACGCGGACACACACTGACATACAGACACACACTGATGCACAGAGAGTCGCTCAGACATGACGGGGCAGGCTCAGAGAAGTTTAGATCGGAAAGAGAGAGACAGAAAGGGAGAGTGAGACACGATGTGGTACACTCAGACATAAACAGACCAGTAGGGTGAAAGGCCAAGCCAGTAGGCCCATCAGTTAGAGAGAAAGAGACAGGGAAACAGACAGATTAAAGCTCAGTAACCCCCGACCTGGGCTTAAAGAATCACATCCAGACATGTTTTGTAAACTATCAGGGAGAGTAGATCTCCTTGTGTTGTTGTAGCTTTAGTTTGGAGTACGCTGTGATGACAGTTTAATTCTCAAATCTATAAAACGAGAGGAGAAAATGAAAGATGATGAATACCATTAGAGTGAGAAAGAGGGGGGATTGAATACTGTACACAATACATTCATAATTCCCATTCTCTCTCTCACTCTCTCTCTCCCTCTCTCTCTCTCTCTCTCAATCTCTCTCCATTCAAGGGCATGTAACTCTATAGGCGGCAGGTCTATTTTGGCCAAGTTAAAGGATGGAAGGATGGGATTATGAAGGGGCGTTGAAGGATGGAGAGAGCGATGGAGAGAGGGAGGGAGAGATGGAGAACATTGGGTTCATCGTGCTAAGCTTTCATTTGACTGTGGCAGACTGTTCTATCCAAGTGCCTTGGAGCCACTTTCTCCTCTCCCCCACTCAACTTCTGAACTCTATCTCTCTCTCTCTCTCTCTTCCACTCTCTCTCTCTCTCTCTCTCTCTCTCTCTCTCCCTGCTCTCTCTCAGTCTCTCTCTTCCTTTTTCTGCTCCTTCCCTTTTTCTCTTTTTCATGATCCACCACTCGTACACGTACATTAACCTAGGTTACACGCACACACAAACACACACACACACTCTCTCTCTTTCTCTCTCTCTCTCTCTCTCTCTCTCTCTCGCTCTCTCTCTCTCTCTCTCTCTCGCGCTCTCGCTCTATGTCTCTCTCTCTCTCTCTCACTCTTTCACTCCGTCCCTCTCCCTCCTATTCCCTTGTGTGTCTGACTCTGCTCTCTTTTTGGACATCCAGATAGTTTTAGCGGTTCTGTTCTGATGGACACACACACACACACACACACACACATTCATACACACCATTCACACACACACACACACACACACACACACACACACACACACATACACACACACATACACACACACACACACACACACACACACACACACACAGATGGGCGCCCCCATACACCTCCAGCACTGGCTACATCACTCAAACAGTTGTTTGTAGACTTTGTACAGAAATATTTCCTTTTTTTAATGTTATTATTATTATTTAATAAAGCTTAAATGAAATAAGTTCTGTTGCCTTCTGTGTCTTTCTTATGGGTTATTTGTGTGTGTGTGTGTGTGTGTGTGTGTGTGTGTGTGTGTGTGTGTGTGTGTGTGTGTGTGTGTGTGTGTGTGTGTGCGTGTGCGTGCAAAGCATGCATGCGTGCGGGTGTTTGGTGTGTGTGTGTGTGTGTGTGTGTGTGTGTGTGTGTGTGTGTACATTGTAATAATCACTATGTCCAGCTTGTGTTTGAAATACTTTCTAATCTCCTGTGTGTATATTTGGCATGGAATTTGTTTACAGGGTATGAGAAGGTGTGTGTGTGTGTGTGTGTGTGTGTGTGTGTGTGTGTGTGTGTGTGTGTGTGTGTGTGTGTGTGGGTGTGTGTGTGTGTTTAATTAAAGTAGAGAACAGTTAGCGCCACAAAGTCTACGCTGGGCCCTTTGCTAATTTAGGTCATGTGGTCACACACACATACACCTCTACACACCCTTTTACACATGCACACATGCACACACACACACACACACACACACACACACACACACACACACACACACACACACACACACACACACACACACACACACACACACACACACACACACACACACACACACACACATACAGCCTGTAAACACATACCATGCCAATCAGGCTCTGTATTAACTTTAAAGGCCCTCGGAACATCAAAGGCCGGCAGCGCTAAGGCCCCACGCTCCTCTAGAGCTCATCTGGCCTTTCTCTCTTCCTCTCTGCTCCCTCCTTCCTTCCTTCCTTCCTTCCTTCCTTCCTTCCTTCCTCCACTCTCCCTCCTTCCTCCCTCCACACTCCCTCCACACTTCCTTTCTCCACTCCCCCTCCATCCTTCCGTCTATCCTTTATTCCTTCCGTCCGTCCGTCCCTCCATCTCTACCTCCACCCCTCCTTCCATCCCTCCATCCAGCCTTCCGTCCATCCGTGCCTTCCTCCGTCCCTCCTCCCCTCCATCCCTCCCTCTATCCCTCGTCACCTTGCTTCCTCCTCCCATCCCTTCCGTGCCTTCTTCCACTCTCCTTCCCTCTCCTCTTAGTGCATTCCTTCCTTTCTAATCTACTCTCGCTCTTTCTTGCACGCTCTCTCTCTCTCTCTCTCTCTCTCTCTCTCTCTCTCTCTCTCTCTCTCTCTCTCTCTAAACATTTACCGAAGCCAAGTCAAGTAAAGTTCAATTGTATCGTACCGTAATCACGTCAAGAGTCTCCCCTCCTGGCTCGCTAATCTGATGTTAACCTCTCCCTGCACTTTATACCAACCCACCTCCTCCATTTCCTCCTCTCTTTCCATCTCCCTCCCATCCCTCTCGCTCTCGTTCGCTTCTCATCGCCCCTTCATCTATCTGGCAAAATCCCTTTTTGCTCTCTGTTTATCTTTCCCCAAACTGTGGTTTTTCCTGCTCTCAATTTCTTTCGTTCTTCCTAGTCCTAAATTCCCCCCCCCCCTCTCAGACACACACACACACACACACACACACACACAAACACAAATAAATGCAAGCTCTCAATTCTCACAAGTACTTATTTTTGTTGTTCTGGTTTCTCCTTGACTGTGAATGTGTACATTATCAAGCCCTTTTATCTGATTGGCTGTGGGTGTGTACAGTGTCATGGCCTCCTTTCTGATTGGCTGCATGTATGCATGCTTGTCTAATGTGACTTTGGAGTGCTGTAGTTAGCTGGGATCCCTGACCTCTCTGTCAGCACTTCCCATCTTCTCATGGCTCCTCCTGTTTTCATCCTCTCCTCTGCTTCTTTTATTCATCCCTCCATACTAACATACGACTTCCTCTGAAGATATTGACCTGGTTCTCACGCTTAGAGAGCACCACACACACACACACACACACACACACACACACACACACACACACACACACACACACACACACATACACACACACACACACACACACTGAGCAAGCACACACACACACACACACACACACACACATTGAGCAAGCACACACACACACACACACACACTTAGAACACACACACACACTGAGCACACACACTAGCATTGATTGTACAAACACAAATGTGCGTACAAATGTATAAACCAAAGTGTTGGTACATATTGCTCCATTATTTTCGGTATATTAGAAGTATATCAGGTATAATGCTCAGACTATTGGTAAAGACTCCCTCATAGATAGTAGACTAGTGTCTCAAATTAAAAAACCAAACTTTTCTTTAATAAATTGTTCTCCACAGTTTGCCAGGCATTGGCTGTAACCTACTA
>NW_028177737.1:0-8667 GCF_964030765.1 Micromesistius poutassou | reverse complement strand
ATCAATTATCAACTATCAACTATCAACTATCAACTATCAACTATCAATTATCAACTATCAACTATCAATTAACAACTATCAACTATCAACTATCACTTATCAACTATCACTTATCAACTATCACTTATCAACTATCACTTATCAACTATCAACTATCAACTATCAACTATCACTTATCAGCTATCAACTATCAATTATCAACTATCAACTATCAACTATCAACTATCAAATATCAACTATCAACTATCAACTTATCAACTATCACTTATCAACTATCAACTATCAACTATCAACTATCACTTATCAATTATCAACTATCAACTATCACTTATCAACTATCAACTATCAACTATCACTTATCAACTATCAACTATCAACTATCAACTATCAACTATCAACTATCAACTATCAACTATCACTTATCAACTATCAACTATCAACTATCAACTATCAACTATCACTTATCAACTGTCAACTATCAACTATCAACTATCAACTATCAACTATCACTTATCAACTATCAACTATCAACTATCAACTATCAACTATCACTTATCAACTATCAACTATCAACTATCAACTATCAACTATCACTTATCAACTATCACTTATCAACTATCAACTATCACTTATCAACTATCACTTATCAACTATCAACTATCAACTATCAACTATCAACTATCAACTATCACCTATCAACTATCAACTATCAACTATCAACTATCAACTATCAACTATCAACTATCAACTATCAACTATCAACTATCAACTATCAACTATCAACTATCACTTATCAACTATCAACTATCAACTATCAACTATCACTTATCAACTATCACTTATCAACTATCAAATATCAACTATCAACTATCAACTATCACTTATCACTTATCAACTATCAACTATCAACTATCAACTATCAACTATCAACTATCAACTATCACTTATCAACTATCAACTATCAACTATCAACAATCAACAATCAACAATCAACAATCAACTATCATCTATCAACTATCAACTATCAACTATCACTTATCAACTATCAACTATCAACTATCAACTATCAACTATCACTTATCAACTATCACTTATCAACTATCAACTATCAACTATCAACTATCAACTATCACTTATCAACTATCAACTATCAACTATCAACTATCAACTATCACTTATCAATTATCAACTATCAACTATCAACTATCACTTATCAATTATCAATTATCAACTATCAACTATCACTTATCAATTATCAACTATCAACTATCAACTATCAACTATCAATTAACAACTATCAACTATCACTTATCAACTATCACTTATCAACTATCAACTATCAACTATCAACTATCACTTATCAGCTATCAACTATCAATTATCAATTATCAACTATCAACTATCACTTATCAACTATCAACTATCAACTATCAACTATCAACTATCAACTATCAACTATCACTTATCAACTATCAACTATCAACTATCAACTATCACTTATCAACTATCAACTATCAACTATCAACTATCAACTATCAACTATCACTTATCAACTATCAACTATCAACTATCAACTATCAACTATCAACTATCACTTATCAATTATCAACTATCAACTATCAACTATCAATTATCAACTATCAACTATCAACTATCAACTATCAACTATCACTTATCAACTATCAACTATCAACTATCAACTATCAACTATCACTTATCAACTGTCAACTATCAACTATCAACTATCAACTATCAACTATCACTTATCAACTATCAACTATCAACTATCAACTATCAACTATCAACTATCAACTATCACTTATCAACCATCAACTATCAACTATCAACTATCACTTATCAACTATCACTTATCAACTATCAACTATCAACTATCAACTATCAACTATCACTTATCAACTATCAACTATCAACTATCAACTATCAACTATCAACTATCAACTATCAACTATCAACTATCAACTATCACTTATCAACTATCAACTATCAATTATCAACTATCAACTATCACTTATCAACTATCAACTATCAACTATCAACTATCAACTATCAACTATCAACTATCAACTATCACTTATCAACTATCACTTATCAACTATCAACTATCAACTATCAACTATCAACTATCACTTATCAACTATCAACTATCAACTATCAACTATCAACTATCACTTATCAACTATCACTTATCAACTATCAACTATCACCTATCAACTATCACTTATCAACTATCAACTATCAACTATCAACTATCAACTATCACTTATCAACTATCAACTATCAACTATCAACTATCAACTATCAACTATCACTTATCAACTATCAACTATCAACTATCACTTATCAACTATCACTTATCAACTATCAACTATCACTTATCAACTATCAACTATCACTTATCAACTATCACTTATCAACAATCAACAATCAACAATCAACAATCAACTATCATCTATCAACTATCAACTATCAACTATCAACTATCACTTATCAACTATCAAATATCAACTATCAACTATCAACTATCACTTATCAACTATCACTTATCAACTATCAACTATCAACTATCAACTATCACTTATCAATTATCAACTATCAACTATCACTTATCAACTATCAACTATCAACTATCACTTATCAACTATCAACTATCAACTATCAACTATCAACTATCAACTATCAACTATCAACTATCAACTATCAACTATCACTTATCAATTATCAACTATCAACTATCAACTATCAACTATCAACTATCAATTATCAACTATCAACTATCAATTAACAACTATCAACTATCAACTATCACTTATCAACTATCAACTATCAACTATCACTTATCAACTATCAACTATCAACTATCAACTATCACTTATCAATTATCAACTATCAACTATCACTTATCAACTATCAACTATCAACTATCACTTATCAACTATCAACTATCAACTATCAACTATCAACTATCAACTATCAACTATCAACTATCAACTATCAACTATCACTTATCAATTATCAACTATCAACTATCAACTATCAACTATCAACTATCAATTATCAACTATCAACTATCAATTAACAACTATCAACTATCAACTATCACTTATCAACTATCACTTATCAACTATCACTTATCAACTATCACTTATCAACTATCAACTATCAACTATCAACTATCACTTATCAGCTATCAACTATCAATTATCAACTATCAACTATCAACTATCAACTATCAAATATCAACTATCAACTATCAACTATCACTTATCAACTATCACTTATCAACTATCAACTATCAACTATCAACTATCACTTATCAATTATCAACTATCAACTATCACTTATCAACTATCAACTATCAACTATCACTTATCAACTATCAACTATCAACTATCAACTATCAACTATCAACTATCAACTATCAACTATCAACTATCACTTATCAATTATCAACTATCAACTATCAACTATCAACTATCAACTATCAATTATCAACTATCAACTATCAATTAACAACTATCAACTATCAACTATCACTTATCAACTATCACTTATCAACTATCACTTATCAACTATCACTTATCAACTATCAACTATCAACTATCAACTATCACTTATCAGCTATCAACTATCAATTATCAACTATCAACTATCAACTATCAACTATCACTTATCAACTATCAACTATCAACTATCACTTATCAACTATCAACTATCAACTATCACTTATCAACTATCAACTATCAACTATCACTTATCAACTATCAACTATCAACTATCAACTCTCAACTCTCAACTATCACTTATCAACTATCAACTATCAACTATCAACTATCACTTATCAATTATCAACTATCAACTATCAACTATCAATTATCAACTATCAATTATCAACTATCACTTATCAACTATCACTTATCAACTATCACTTATCAATTATCAACTATCAACTATCAACTATCACTTATCAATTATCAATTATCAACTATCAACTATCACTTATCAATTATCAACTATCAACTATCAACTATCAATTAACAACTATCAACTATCACTTATCAACTATCACTTATCAACTATCAACTATCAACTATCAACTATCAACTATCACTTATCAGCTATCAACTATCAATTATCAATTATCAACTATCAACTATCACTTATCAACTATCAACTATCAACTATCACTTATCAACTATCAACTATCAACTATCAACTATCACTTATCAACTATCAACTATCAACTATCAACTATCACTTATCAACTATCAACTATCAACTATCAACTATCAACTATCAACTATCAACTATCACTTATCAATTATCAATTATCAACTATCAACTATCAACTATCAACTATCAACTATCAACTATCAACTATCACTTATCAACTGTCAACTATCAACTATCAACTATCAACTATCAACTATCAACTATCACTTATCAACTATCAACTATCAACTATCAACTATCAACTATAACTTATCAACTATCAACTATCAACTATCAACTATCACTTATCAACTATCACTTATCAACTATCAACTATCAACTATCAACTATCACTTATCAACTATCAACTATCAACTATCAACTATCAACTATCACTTATCAACTATCAACTATCAACTATCAACTATCACTTATCAACTATCAACTATCAATTATCAACTATCAACTATCAATTATCAACTATCAACTATCACTTATCAACTATCACTTATCAACTATCACTTATCAACTATCACTTATCAACTATCACTTATCAATTATCACTTATCAACTATCAACTATCAACTATCAACTATCAACTATCACTTATCAACTATCACTTATCAACTATCAACTATCAACTATCAACTATCACTTATCAACTATCAACTATCAACTATCAACTATCACTTATCAACTATCACTTATCAACTATCAACTATCACCTATCAACTATCAACTATCACTTATCAACTATCAACTATCAACTATCAATTATCAACTATCAACTATCAACTATCAACTATCAACTATCACTTATCAACTATCAACTATCAACTATCAACTATCAACTATCAACTATCAACTATCACTTATCAACTATCACTTATCAACTATCAACTATCACTTATCAACTATCAACTATCACTTATCAACTTTCACTTATCAACAATCAACAATCAACAATCAACAATCAACAATCATCTATCAACTATCAACTATCAACTATCAACTATCACTTATCAACTATCAACTATCAACTATCAACTATCAACTATCACTTATCAACTATCACTTATCAACTATCAACTATCAGCTATCAACTATCAACTATCACTTATCAATTATCAATTATCAACTATCAACTATCACTTATCAACTATCAACTATCAACTATCAACTATCACTTATCAACTATCAACTATCAACTATCAACTATCAACTATCAACTATCAATTATCAATTATCAACTATCAACTATCAACTATCAACTATCAACTATCAACTATCAATTATCAATTATCAACTATCAACTATCAACTATCAACTATCAACTATCAATTATCAACTATCAACTATCAATTAACAACTATCAACTATCAACTATCACTTATCAACTATCACTTATCAACTATCACTTATCAACTATCAACTATCAACTATCAACTATCACTTATCAGCTATCAACTATCAATTATCAATTATCAACTATCAACTATCAACTATCAACTATCACTTATCAACTATCAACTATCAACTATCACTTATCAACTATCAACTATCAACTATCAACTATCAACTATCACTTATCAACTATCAACTATCAACTATCACTTATCAACTATCAACTATCAACTATCAACTCTCAACTCTCAACTATCACTTATCAACTATCAACTATCAACTATCAACTATCACTTATCAATTATCAACTATCAACTATCAACTATCAATTATCAACTATCAATTATCAACTATCACTTATCAACTATCACTTATCAACTATCACTTATCAATTATCAATTATCAACTATCAACTATCACTTATCAATTATCAACAATCAACTATCAACTATCACTTATCAGCTATCAACTATCACTTATCAACTATCACTTATCAACTATCAACTATCAACTATCAACTATCACTTATCAACTATCAACTATCAACTATCAACTATCACTTATCAACTATCACTTATAAACTATCAACTATCACTTATCAACTATCAACTATCAACTATCAACTATCAACTATCACTTATCAACTATCAACTATCAATTATCAACTATCACTTATCAACTATCACTTATCAACTATCACTTATCAACTATCACTTATCAATTATCAATTATCAACTATCAACTATCACTTATCAATTATCAACTATCAACTATCAACTATCACTTATCAACTATCAACTATCAACTATCACTTATCAACTATCACTTATCAACTATCAACTATCAACTATCAACTATCAACTATCAACTATCAACTATCACTTCTCAACTATCACTTATCAACTATCAACTATCACTTATCAACTATCACTTATCAACTATCAACTATCAACTATCAATTATCAACTATCAACTATCAACTATCAACTATCAACTATCACTTATCAACTATCAACTATCAACTATCAACTATCAACTATCACTTATCAACTATCAACTATCAACTATCACTTATCAACTATCACTTATCAACTATCAACTATCACTTATCAACTATCAACTATCACTTATCAACTATCACTTATCAACTATCAACAATCAACAATCAACAATCATCTATCAACTATCAACTATCACTTATCAACTATCACTTATCAACTATCAACAATCAACAATCAACAATCATCTATCAACTATCAACTATCACTTATCAACTATCAACCATCAACCATCAACCATCAACTATCAACTATCAACTATCACTTATCAATTATCAACTATCAACTATCAACTATCAACGATCAACGATCAACTATCAACTATCAACTATCAACTATCACTTATCAACTATCAACTATCAACTATCAACTGTCAACTATCAACTATCACTTATCAATTATCAACTATCAACTATCACTTATCAATTATCAACTATCAACTATCAACTATCAACGATCAACTATCAACTATCAACTATCAACTATCAACTATCACTTATCAACTATCAACTATCAACTGTCAACTGTCAACTATCAACTATCAACTATCAACTATCACTTATCAATTATCAATTATCAACTATCAACTATCAACTATCAACTATCAACTATCAACTATCACTTATCAATTATCAATTATCAACTATCAACTATCAACTATCAACTATCACTTATCAATTATCAACTATCAACTATCAACTATCAATTAACAACTATCAACTATCATCTATCAACTATCAACTATCAACTATCAACTATCACTTATCAACTATCAACTATCAACTATCAACTATCAACTATCAACTATCAACTATCACTTATCAACTATCACTTATCAACTATCAACTATCAACTATCACTTATCAACTATCAACTATCAACTATCAACTATCAACTATCAACTATCAACTATCACTTATCAATTATCAATTATCAACTATCAACTATCAACTATCAACTATCAACTATCAACTATCACTTATCAACTATCAACTATCAACTATCAACTATCAACTATCACTTATCAACTATCAACTATCAACTATCAACTATCAACTATCAACTATCAACTATCAACTATCAACTATCAACTATCACTTATCAATTATCAACTATCAACTATCAACTATCAACTATCAACTATCACTTATCAATTATCAATTATCAATTATCAACTATCAACTATCAACTATCACTTATCAATTATCAACTATCAACTATCAACTATCAACTATCAATTAACAACTATCAACTATCAACTATCACTTATCAACTATCAACTATCAACTATCAACTATCAACTATCAACTATCAACTATCACTTATCAGCTATCAACTATCAATTATCAATTATCAACTATCAATTATCAACTATCAACTATCAACTATCACTTATCAACTATCAACTATCAACTATCAACTATCACTTATCAACTATCACTTATCAACTATCACTTATCAACTATCAACTATCAACTATCAACTATCAACTGTCAACTATCAACTATCAACTATCAACTATCAACTATCAACTATCACTTATCAATTATCAACTATCAACTATCAACTATCACTTATCAATTATCAATTATCAACTATCAACTATCACTTATCAATTATCAACTATCAACTATCAACTATCAACTATCAATTAACAACTATCAACTATCAACTATCACTTATCAACTATAACTTATCAACTATCAACTATCAACTATCACTTATCAGCTATCAACTATCAATTATCAATTATCAACTATCAACTATCACTTATCAACTATCAACTATCAACTATCACTTATCAACTATCAACTATCAACTATCAACTATCAACTATCACTTATCAACTATCAACTATCAACTATCAACTATCAACTATCAACTATCAACTATCAACTATCACTTATCAATTATCAACTATCAACTATCAATTATCAACTATCAACTATCAACTATCAACTATCACTTATCAACT
>NW_028177738.1:0-43764 GCF_964030765.1 Micromesistius poutassou | reverse complement strand
CCTTAAATAGGTTCAACCAGCTGCTCGTTTGTTGAACCAACCAATTAAAAACAATAAATTGATTTTTTTTTTTTTAATTGCCACACTCTGGGCACTTTTTATGTGTCACTCCCATGCAACGCCGCCTTAATGCACGGGCTTACCTGGGCTGAAGCCCCAGGGTCTACGACAATCAGGGCCCTATCATAAGGCAGTGAACAAAATATATATTATTATTATTATTATTCTTTTTTACTGGCTCATGATAGGCCCCCTGATCTGCGTATCCGCTTTGTTTAGATATTGTTGTTTTTCTTTCTTCTGACAAATTTACTTATTATAAGTCGCTTTGGATAAAAGCGTCTGCTAAATGCCCTAAATGGGGCCACTCAGGGGCCACTCCGGAAAGCGCTATATATATGCAATCCATTGTCTGTTCCAAAAGCATATGGATCAATGTGATGTCGTTTTTTTACAAGTGTCTTACTTCATTTATTTTGGTAGAGATATCTATCTATCTATCTATCTATCTATCTATCTATCATAACATGTGAAATATATCTATCTATCATAACATGTGAAAGATATCGATCTATCTATCATAACATGTGAAAGATATCTATATCATAACATGTGAAAGATATCTATCTATCATAACATGTGAAAGATATCTATCTATCATAACATGTGAAAGATATCTATCTATCTATCATAACATGTGAAATATATCTATCTATCATAACATGTGAAAGATATCTATCTATCTAAACATGTGAAAGATATCTATCTATCTAAACATGTGAAAGATATCTATCTATCTAAACATGTGAAAGATATCTATCTATCTAAACATGTGAAAGATATCTATCTATCATAACATGTCAAAGATATCTATCTATCTATCATAACATGTGAAATATATCTATCTATCATAACATATGAAAGATATCTATCTATCTAAACATGTGAAAGATATCTATCTATCTTAACATGTGAAAGATATCTATCTATCTTAACATGTGAAAGATATATCTTAACATGTGAAAGATATCTATCTATCTAAACATGTGAAAGATATCTATCTATCTAAACATGTGAAAGATATCTATCTAAACATGTGAAAGATATATATCTATCTAAACATGTGAAAGATATCTATCTATCATAACATGTGAAAGATATCTATCTATCTAAACATGTGAAAGATATCTATCTTAACATGTGAAAGATATCTATCTATCATAACATGTGAAAGATATCTATCTATCTATCTATCTATCATAACATGTGAAATATATCTATCTATCATAACATGTGGCCAGTCCTGCCATATAATTCATTTTCATTTGTTTTTTTGGGCCCCTTTGAAAAAGTTATTGCTAAAATGTGATTGTTAATGCCTTTTTGTAATGTGCAATATTAGTTCCATTATATCACAGGTTCTTGTTTGAATGATATTTCTTTTTTACATTGATGGCATACTACCTAACCTCAAGTTCTATGTTTATTCTGGTTTTATATATTATGTTGATCTTGTAAAATGTTTGATCCAAATTAAAGTGCAATATTGAAGTTTCTAACAGATTGTGAGCATAAATAATATTATGCTATGTGGAAAATGTGCTGACGTTGGCTCAGCCCGGCGCCGACCGCTTCCGAAATCCCTGTTGCGCATGTTCATTCCAAGTTCGTGTCCGTAGCCAATTGAGACCAAACGAAACGGCATGTTTGAATTGAGGATATTGTCTCGGCTGTTCTTTATTTTTGGCCGTGGGTACAGCAGGCAAGGTCACCTCGACTCGCTTCCAATAATTTCAAAAACAAAAAAAATATATTATTTATTTTACAATTCAAAAATGAACAAAACTGTCTTCTAACTTAAGGAAATAATACTGGGAAACGAATAAACCTTTATAAGCAACAAGTGAACTGAATAAGCGATCAAAATACTTTTTTCAACCACTGCCTCTTTCCCTTGACATTTAGTTTTCACCTGACATGCGACAGATGTTAAGGCAACCTGGTCGTACAGGAATCTGTAAAATGAGTCAGTCTACGTCCCGTATAGTAGGCCTAGCCTATATTTTAATTAAACGTCTTTAATGGTAAGAGACTGCACGGGGATGGACAATGGATAATGAGCATTGTTTGTCGCTCGTAGCGGCCTTGTGGAGTGCCAGCCCCCCGCCAGATCGTCTCCCACAAATCCTGGTACTTGTGTCCTTCCCTTCACAATTCCCATTTCAGCAAGCTTCTTCACCATACGGTCGTACATTACTGCGTCTTTCGCAGTGCCCTTCATATGTTTGATCACCGCACTTTCGGCCCTCAAAATAAGCAGCTGAAAAACCTCTGTCTTTCCAGGCCATTCTCGTTTTGAGTCGTAGGCTATGTCTCCTTGCCTCTCCTATATATGCAGCCTGCTCCTGGCGTGTTTTTTGTTCCCGCCATAGGGCGTGTTCCCAACATAGGGCGTGTTCCCGCCGTAGATGCTTGAAAGCGTCCACTAACGTGAAGTGCGAAATGCCAACATTCTACTGCTTATTCACATATAAGGTAATTAGCATATACGGCACGTCCGTAGAATAGATGGCGAATAGACGGATGCACGTCCATATGTGAAAGCAGCTATATAGTGAATAATCAGGGTTAGTAATTTATACTTCCATTCTTATGATGCTACAATGCTAACAATGCTAGAAAATGAGAATATTTCTACATCTGGAACGTTATGCACTAGGGCATGGCTAGGCTCCCATGATGCGGAAGCAATTCTGTCCTTGATATTGCCCTGCGCCACTGGTGAATGTGTTTTTCGTAGGCAGAATCCGGAAGAATCATGAATATTAATGAGGGGATAGCCGGAGATTATCCAATCACGTTGGTTTAAATCCCTGATCCAGTCCAAAAAGGCTAAAATCCGTGACGTGACTGCAGGGTAGGTAACTTAAATTGTAATGTATATTAAACTAACATTAGTCAAACTCATTTCTCTGATAGGTTTATGGTTAGAGTTAGGGGTAGGGTTACGGTTATGGTTAGGATTAGGGTTAGGGTCAGGGTTAGGAGTCAGCGTGCAAGTTTGCCTGACAGGCTGCCTGTCCAATCCTAACTAGTTCAAGGCCTCCATATCGTTCACCACTAAGGGGAGGACCAAGACCTACAGGGAGGACCTACAGGGAGGACCAAGACCTACAGGGAGGACCAAGACCTACAGGGAGGACCAGGACCTACAGGGAGGACCTACAGGGAGGACCAAGACCTACAGGGAGGACCAAGACCTACAGGGAGGACCTACAGGGAGGACCAAGACCTACAGGGAGGACCAGGACCTACAGGAAGGACCAAGATCTACAGGGAGGACCTACAGGGAGGACCAAGACCTACAGGAAGGACCAAGACCTACAGGGAGGACCAGGACCTACAGGGAGGACCAGGACCTACAGGGAGGACCTACAGGGAGGACCAGGACCTACAGGGAGGACCAAGACCTACAGGGAGGACCTACAGGGAGGACCAGGACCTACAGGGAGGACCTACAGGGAGGACCTACAGGGAGGACCAGGACCTACAGGGAGGACCAGGACCTACAGGGAGGACCTACAGGGAGGACCAAGACCTACAGGGAGGACCAGGACCTACAGGGAGGACCAGGACCTACAGGGAGGACCAAGACATACAGGGAGGACCTACAGGGAGGACCAGGACTTACAGGGAGGACCAAGACCTACAGGGAGGACCAGGACCTACAGGGAGGACCAAGACCTACAGGGAGGACCAGGACCTACAGGGAGGACCTACAGGGAGGACCAAGACCTACAGGGAGGACCTACAGGGAGGACCAGGACCTACAGGGAGGACCAAGACCTACAGGGAGGACCTACAGGGAGGACCAAGACCTACAGGGAGGACCAAGACATACAGGGAGGACCCACAGGGAGGACCAAGACCTACAGGGAGGACCAGGACCTACAGGGAGGACCAAGACCTCCAGGGAGGACCAAGACCTCCAGGGAGGAAGTATTAATGTCTCGGCTCCTCTTCTCTGGAACACGGCGCATTAACATCCCAGAGGAGCCGCATCGCACAGCGGTCAATATTATTGACAGAAAACTTCCTTCTAATCCACTGCTCTGTAGTCTACTCTGTAGTGTTCACATCTACCTCTAAAAACACTTTGTCTTCAACTTTTGTAATGAAGTCAACATCATAGGAGTCCAACTTGATGTTGATATGAGCAATTAACTCTTTTTGACGATTTTTTGCCTATGGCGCCCTATTTGAAAATATGTTGTGTTTATCTTGTTCAGAATTTGATTATGAACAACTTTTGTATTGGGGTCAACATCATAGGAGTCCAAGTTGATGTTGATATGAGCAATTAACTATTTTTGTGTTTTAAAACACACCCCTTTTAGAAGTCAATGGCTCATGGGTGCTTTAAACTTTATTGTACAGACTAATCTTTATGTCAGACTGAAGATAATGGTCCATATATGGTATGGGATAAAGGATTTTTGTCAAAGTCAAAAAACCTGGGATCCTTAGGCAATTTAATGTTTTTAACTAAATTCAAAATGGCGGAAAATCTGGGAACCGGAAGTCATAGGTTCTTGAGGCATATTTGTTCAGCATGTGGATATGCATGTGTGAGCATAGTTTCATGAGTGTAGGTCAAACCGGTTACGAGATATGCTTGTGCAAAGTTTGCATTTTTTGGACAATTGGTATAGCGCCACCTTTGGGCCAATCAGTGTAATATTTGCTGTCTGCTATCTTGGGTCAACCTCTACAGGTCTAGTAAGTTTCATAAAAAGCGTGCGAGCGGTAATGCAATGCTGTGTAATGCAAACACAGCAGAATAATAATAATAAAACTAACAATTTCAATAGGTTGCCTCGCACTTTGTGCTTGGCACCTAATAAGTGTTTGTGTGTGTGATTGCTTGTGTGTGTGTGTGTGTGTGTGTGTGTGTGTGTGTGTGTGTGTGTGTGTGTGTGTGTGTGCTTGCCAGTGCGTGTTTACCTGAGCAGCTGTGCAGAGGGGACTGAGCTCCAAGCCACTGCAAGAGCCTCAGGGTCAGGAGTCTGCAGGGTGGAGTTCAGGTAGCAGCTCTGAGCCAGGTTGGGCAGCCTGAGAAACACATAGGACTATCAGGGGCACAGCTCCACCTCACTGCAGCATTATCTACCTGGGACCAGGGATTAATCAGATAACACTGAATACTACATTTTTGAGACATGTTTGACTATAATAGTCCCCTTGGGAATCTTAAGTCATTCAATGAAGATGCCTGCTCTTTAAAAATACTTAATAAAAGAAAATTAATATAGGTACTTTTCTTGAATATTGATTGCAGCACAATGATAAGGCCAATGGGTATTATTATAACGTTAAATTCACATGAATAATCTCAATATAGAGCTACAAAAGTAGGCCCCTTCACACCATCTAGTGGATGGTAGCAGTACTGCAGTCTCTTCATTAAACCGACCCCCCTGTTGGTGTGTATGAGCCGTCCAGCACTCACCCCAAGAGGCCCAGCTGCTGCTCTGGGGGGCCAGGGGGGCTGGGCTTCCCGGGGAGGAGGCCCTTTTATTGAAGACGTTTTCATCAAATGCAGCTCACAGTGAACAATCTTATGAATCCATTAATACATTACATTAGAGTACTATTAACTACAATAGAGTACTATACATTACATTAGAGTACTATTCATACAAGTACATTACTATCCATGACGTTATAGTACTATTCATGACGTTAGAGTACTATTCATTAGAGTACATTAGAGTACTATTCATTACATTAGAGTACTATTCATTTATTAGAGTACATCAGAGTACTATTCACTACATCAGAGTACTATTCACTACATTAAAGTACTATCCATTAGAGTACATTAGAGTACTATTCATTACATTAGAGTACTATCCATTACATTAGACTACCATTCATTACATTAGAGTACTATTCAGTAGAGTACATTACATTTACATTTACATTTAGGGCATTTAGCAGATGCTTTTATCCAAAGCGACTTACAATAAGTACATTTGTCATAAGAAGTGAAACAATATATCACTGTCGGTACAGTAAAGATGTTCATAGAACTAAGTGCAAGTACTAACAATCGCCAGGCCAACTCATTCCCCTTATACAGCAGTGATAGCTAGGTATTGCAGATGCTACACAATTAAGTACATGCTACACAAGATGCATATGCTACACAATTAAGTACATGCTACACAATTAAGTACAATGAATGAATACAACGTGCATTAAGTGCGTTCATTAAGTGCCAGGACGTACAACAGACAAATAAAGGGACTGAATGGCTATGCAGAGTCTAGGTGAACTCTGAACAGGTGAGTTTTGAGTCTTTTGTGGAAGCTGGTGAGTGACTCTGTGGTCCTGACAGGGAGGCAGGGAGCTCGTTCCACCACTGTGGTCTCAAAATAGCGAAGAGTTGTGATTTTGCTGATCGACCTTTGCTTGCTCTTAGCGATGGCGGTACCAGACGTCCAGCTGAGGTAGTTGAGGCAGGGAGCCAGTGGAGGTGGCAGAAGAGGGGAGTCACATGGGATAATTTAGGTAGGTTGAACACGAGGCGCGCTGCCGCGTTCTGGATACGCTGCAAAGGTTTAATCGCAGTGACAGGGAGTCCAGCCAGGAGTGAGCTGCAGTAGTCGAGGCGGGAGATGACCAGCGCTTGGACTAGAAGCTGAGCTGCTTCCCTTGTGAGGAAGGACCGTATCCTGCGAATGTTGTAAAGTGCAAATCTGTGGTGCAAATCACTGCGGTGAGTGTTGGCGGTGCATAACTGGTTGTCCAGTACCACATCAAGGTTTCTGGCAGTTGGAGACAGAGATACAGTGATGTTCTCGACAGTGACCAGTAAGTCCATGTGTGGGCAATCCTTCCTCGGTATTAAGAGGAGCTCAGTCTTGTTGAGGTTAAGCCTCAGGTGATGGGCAGACGTCCAAGTGCTGACGTCTGCCAGACATTCAGATATGCGTGTTGCAATCAGGACTTTGTCAGAGGAGGGGAAAGAGAGGAATAGTTGAGTGTCGTCATCATAGCAGTGATATGAAAAACCGTGTGATGTAATTACAGAGCCCAGAGAGCTGGTATAGAGGGAGAACAGAAGGGGCCCCAGTACAGAGCCTTGAGGGACACCAGTGCCAAGTGTGGAAGGTTTGGACAAGGAGCCATTCCATGTTACCTGATAGGTGCGATTCGACAGGTAGGATGTGAACCAGGATATGGCATATTCAGCAATGCCAAGTTCGGCGAGAGTGGCAAGGAGGATCTGGTGGTTCACCGTGTCAAATGCTGTGGAGAGGTCAAGGAGAATGAGAACTGATGAGAGGGACAAGGCCCTGGCAGCACGGAGGGATTCAGTCACCGCAAGGAGAGCCGTCTCAGTGGAGTGTGCCTTCTTGAAGCCTGACTGGTGAGGGTCAAGCAAGTTGTTATGTGAGAGATAGGAGGACTGTTGGTTAGAGATGGCACGTTCAAGTGTTTTAGAGAGGAATGAAAGAAGAGATACTGGTCTGTAGTTCTGGATATCGGTGGTGTCAAGGGTTGGTTTTTATAGGAGAGGCTTTATTCTGGCAGTCTTGAAAGACGCTAGTACTATTAGAGTACTATCCATTACATTAGAGTACTATTCATCAACTATAAAATGCATTTCCTGCAGAAAATGCGGTGAGTGCTGTAGTGCAAAGTGAGGTTGAAAATATGTTTTAATAAAGACACATCGTTTAAGACGTAAAGAAATGTTAAATGGCTTAAATCAAATGAAGGGATTTGAATAAAAGTTCAAAAGTCTAAATGAAGTAAACAATGTAAAATTGGAATGGTGTCTCTAGGTGAAAAATTGAGGAAGGAGATAGGTCCCAAAGTTTGTAGAGAATAATAAAGAAGAAAGAAAGAATAAAACAATAGTTGAGTGCTGCATGCGGCACTCACCTAATTAGCGTACTATACATTACGTAATTAGAGTACTATACATTACATTAGAGTACTATTCATTACATTACATTACATCACACCATCTAGTGGATGGCAGCAGTAGTGCAGTCTCTTCATTAAACCGACCCCCCTGTTTGTGAGTATGAGCCGTCCAGCACTCACCCCAAGAGGCCCAGCTTCTCTGGGGAGCCAGGGGGGCCAGGCTGCCTGGGTTGGTGGCCCCCAGTCAGGGCCCCGTCCATGGAGAGTCTGGCCCGCACCCCTTCCCCCTGACCGGTCCCCCGAGGGGTCCTAATGTCCCTAGGAGTTCAACCACAGACAGTCACTGTTTAGTCCTTTTATTGAAGACATTTTCATCCAATGCAGCCTTCAGTGAACAGTGTCTTATTAATAAGGAGGTAGGGTTTAGGGCAGCTGGACCCGGGATGTTTAAAGGTACATTAGAGTACTATTCATTACATTAGAGTACTATTCACTACAATAGAGTGCTATCCCTTACATTAGAGTACTATTCTAGCCTGGAAATCCAGACCCACATCTAGAAAGCTGTAGGGTCTGGCAATGAGTAATGAAAATGGAGGAGCGGAACCAAGCCTGCATTTGAAAATATCACTGCACGCAATTGGATAACACTACGACCAATCAGAAGAATACAAGGGGTGATGTATCCAGACCAGTGGAGCTAACCAATAGATAAGACTTTTGCCGTATCCGGACGGTAAAACAGCAACGCTATTTGCCCGCCTTTATCAGATATCACCCTCAAAGATGACACTCTCAAAGACTCCTACCCACTCCCCCGCATCGACGATGACCTTGATCACATCACAGGGTCCCACCCCAGTAAGGGCCACCTATTCTGGCAGTAGATGGCCTTCCTGGGCCACGTTGTCACTGGTGAGGGGGTGGCCATGGACCCTGCAAAGTCGATGCAGTAAGAGACTGGCCCGTCCCTCAGAATTGCTGAACTGAGAAGCTTCCTGGACCTGGACTCATACTACAGACCGTTCAAGGACTCTTGCCACCGTCACCGGGTCTCAGCACCTGACTTACCCAGAAAGGCCAGGTGTTTCAGTGGGGAGTGGACTGTGCTACCGAAGCGGCTTCCCTCCATCCGGCAGTGGCAATGACAGCCTGGAGGTCAAGGGTCCTTGACCTCCAGCAGCTCCACCAGGACTAGTTCCAAAAAAAGGGCAAAGTGTCGGTCTAGGGGGTCTCGTGTGATCGGTCTAGGGGGTCTTGTGAAGATCGGCCGACGGGGTCTTGGGGAGCTCAGGCACAGAGTCTCTGCGGTGCAGGGTTGCTGAGGGTTGGCGGCTGCGTGTCTGCGGCACTGAGCGGCTGCCTTTCCCGGTGGAGTTGGGAGCCATGATGACCACGTCTTTGTCTTGAGACTCCACGCTTCCCGCTTAAATTCGCCAGACGAGACCCTGCAAAAGGCGACGGCTGGACATCAGGGTCCAATAAATGTCTCATGGGTTGGGAACCACAGAATCAGGACAGGCAGGTATTGGTGTAGGCTGGAGGCTAGCATGCTGGGGACTAGCAGGCAGTGAATCAGATTTGGTAACTGGATTGCTGAGGAAGTCCTTTGCCCATCCAGGTAACATGTTCTTGAGCCAAGTGGACACCTCCCTGTGAGACATCCTTACAGCTGCATCGCTGGCCTCACCATGAGGTGCCCTCTTACAACAAAATTGGATGCACAGAGTGCAAGATAAATCATATAGTTCATCGCTGCTTAATCAATGATTTTGGTCGATTCGTTCTGTCAGGGATGGCTGCAGAAGGGGCAGCAGGAACAAGGAGGGAAAGATCCAAATGGAGAAGGAAAAAAAAGGTTTTAATAAAGCAACTCAATATCTCTGTTCCATGAACAGGTAGAAAAAACGTCTCCAGGCAGAACCAACAACAACTAACGAGAACAAATTAAGTGAACATGTATATATGGGGAGAGATTGATCAGGGAATGAGGTGCAAGTTGGACGATTGTGATGGACGCGCAGGTAAGGGGAATGAAGTGATTGGAAAAGTCTGAGGACATCTGGTGGAAAGGGGAAGGACGAACATTAAACAACAAAGAGAAGCCCACCCCGTCTCAACCCTATTGCTTGACCCCTTCAAGATAAGATGTTCATCCATGCCAGATCGGAAATAATTAAAGGCAATTTTTCTATGGTTGTGAGAACAAATATTTTCATTATACCTTTTTGTATACTTTTTTTTAAAATAATAACTAAAAGGTGTGTGTTAGGGTTCAATCATAGAGCATGATCAAAGATGTTTAAAGATGAAGGTGGACAGAAATATATAGGCCTACGATTCAGTGACAGGCAGTAAAAGCACTCAACAAAACGTGTGTGTGTGTGTGTGTGTGTGTGTGTGTGTGTGTGTGTGTGCGTGTGCGTGTGTGTGTGTGTGCGTGTGATGGTAACAAGAAAAGTCATGATACGGAAGGGTGTGAGCTCTAAGTGGTTTCCTCTAGAAGCTCGGCTGATCACAAGCAGAAGCAAGTGAAATAGTGTGAAGGGCGTTGCTACTGGGTTTTTGTGGTGGGGAACTAGTAGCTCGTGGTTGTTTTTGCATTGTCGTTCTAACACATGCTTCCTAGTATGTTTGCCTCGAGGGTGCAATGAAGATTTAGTTTGGTTCTCTGGGTACGGTGGTTGAAATGCCATCAGCAACATTTGCTAATTTATTTTCAAGAAATCTTTGAGGAACTTTGTTTCTTTTTACTTGTCTGCTTCCGCGAGTCCTGAAGAAAGCATCGATTCCGAGGTCAGAGAAGGTCTTTCATTAAGATTAAACACATATCCATGCTTGACCAACACACGATATGGTCAGAGGATCAACCACCAGTGGCTTGGGAGACCAACACATAACTATCTGCGTAAGTAAATATTACCTTAAAAATACAAGTATGCAGTTAGCTCAAATCATCAATATGCAAAAAGCAGTAGAAGTGAAATGTGTCCAAATTATATGATTGAATGTGACATGAGTATAAGCATGCACTTACTATGCACAAGATAGTTCTTTAAGCAGTTTTTTCTACAAATATAGGCCCTATATATTTCTTTACTAATGGCAATGTTAACCAAGTAAATGCTGTTCACGTTAACTAAGGTATTAATGAATACATTATTTAATGGGGTTAGGGTAACCCTAACCCCCTACTTAAGCCCTGTCCCATTTCTCCCCCCTTAAAACTTCCACTTGGTTTGGAGTGCCCTCAACAGTAAATCTTCCACTTTGTTTTAAGCCTGCATCGGACCTCACTACGTTTTGAGGGTTGATTATAAGGGCAAAATAGCACTCCCCCTTGCTCCCTACAGGGACACCCTACCCCTACACGGGCCTAAGGCCCCGTCCCAATACCTCCCCTAACCCTAGATTTTGCGCGTTCTGGTGTAGGGGTAGGGTGTCCCATTACTGTAGGGAGCAAGGGGGAGTGCTATTTTGCCCTTATAATCAACCCTCAAAACGTAGTGAGGTCCGATGCAGGCTTAAAATGAAGTGGAAGATTTACTGTTGAGGGCACTCCAAACCAAGTGGAAGTTTTAAGGGGGGAGAAATGGGACAGGGCCTAAGTATTGGAGATGGTGTACCAGTGCCACAAGAGTAACTAACTAATAAGAAGTGGACTACAATACAAAAACCCTAACAATGACTCTACTCTATTCGATTCTAATGCTGCATTTACTAGTGTTTATTAGAGGATATTTATAATACCCTTATTGTAAAGTGTTACCCATAGTTGTATGACAAAATATCATCCACTTTTGATTCAGATCATTGTGATTTTGAATTTGAATCTGGATTGAATTGTAGGATTCTTGGAACTGCTCTAATCCTTTTTATCACCAGGTGCTTCATTTAAATAAAAATTGTAATTATTGTACAAATATCATCAAAGCACATTTTCTTTATTCTTTAGTTAAATGTATTTTCTTTTCTTATTTTAATCTTATTTCTGCATGATGTACACGTTACATTGTGTTATTAACACAAACCCATTTGGCTACACATCTTGTTTGGTTTTTAAAGGTGCTTTCTAAATAAAATAAAGTGGAAAGTTGAATAAACTTGAAACAAAACCATTGACAAATTGATTTCTGACATCCATGACATAGAGCACAATGGTTAAAACAGGTTTTACATTCTACTAACGATGCTGACATAGTTTAAATGATTATTAATTTAATAAATCTATCCTGAGAACTTAGTAGCCGTGTTAAGATCAGCAATTATGGCACCCATTGAACTCATTCTTATCCCTGTGTTCCTTTTCTGGATTGTTTCCTTGTAAATGATGTGTAATTATGTATATTTCTTTTTGGGTTGGGGTCTCAAAAAGATATGGCCTGGAAAGCCCTTTGTGACTGTTACTGTGAATAAGGGCTATACAAATACAATGGACTTGACTTAATTCAGTACTTTTGAATATATACATACAGTTTAGTGTAAATATGCAAGGGAATTTTCCATTAGTGATTGATAAATTGTATATCAATCACTATTGATATAACTTGGCACATGCCATTGGGCTCGTTCTCCTATTCATTATTTTACTCTTTCAATTATTAATTTATTCTCACCGTATTCTTAAGCAACAAAAAATTTAAATTAACTTTTAGTCCTTTTAATCTGAATTTCAACTCATTCCTGCTCCGAACAATCCCATCCTATGACTTAAGTGATGTACTGTCTTTATCCATCCTTATGCCCCTGTTTCATGTACATAACATGTACATATTTAAATGAAGTTGTGAATTGAGGTGGCTCATTTTGTCCTCTACTCCACAGAGAAGATGTTAAAATGCCAGTCTGCACACTTCCTTCACCCTTCCTCATGCTCCTTGCCATCTGGAGTGTCCTGGCTCCATCCCTCAGTCACCCTCAGCCAAATCCGTGTCGAATGGTGAGGATTCTCTCTGTTGGTACAACTCCCCTGTGAAACTGTGTGCTGTATCATGCAATGTATGACTTAAATGATAATCATACTTAAGTCTACATTTGTCTGGACCTTTATCACAATAACAGACAGTCTCAAAGAGCTTCACAGACCCACATTGGATCTTCAACTGGGCAAAGAATAGGTCCCTATGAACCCAGTGGAAAAAGTAATGTTTAGAAGGAAGTCTGGATGGTCAGACATGAATTAATATCAAAATAACAAATCTGGGTTTTTCTAAAACAAAACCCAGATTGTATTAAAAATCAAATACACATTCTGTCCAAAGGAAGAATAGCATCTGTTGAATATAATAATAATAATGATTAATAATTAATAATGATAATGTGGGTTAGTTAATTAACCACAATGATTTATATAATGTAATAATACAATAAATACATACATTCAAATCTTTGCTCATGTTTCCCAGGGAGGCTTCACCTTTTACCCACCACGTTTATCATTACAATAAGTACTATTCCAACAAGCCAGTACGATGAGTTAGCACGATATTATCTTAAAAAGCTTTGCTCATCTTGAATTGTGTTCACAAAGTTGGTTGACCGTCAGGGGCAATCCACCAACTTTGTTAGCTCTTTCTCTTTGAGCTTCTCTCTCTATGGAGTGGGTGTTTTCTTTTTCAAAAAGCTTTAAACAATTATTACCATCAATTTCAACAATATAATAACACCAAAACTATATATATATATTCAAGGTATCAGATATATAGATATAAAATAAAATATACATATAACCATATGATTCATTCTATTCTATGATCAATAAAATGGTATATTTTAAAGATAATAAGATAAAACAAACAGCAATACATGGTATCTTTTTTATAATACACAACCCTTTACCCCTTACACAAACACACATAACATACAATGTAAACTAATAATTCTGTTATGTTTTCTCCATAGATCCAAAGAATGACACTGTGCAACAATGGCAGACTACCAAACGTCCCTCTCAGCCTGCCGTACAACACAGAAGAGCTTCAGCTTAACCACAATCATATTCAGACACTACTCAACAATTCTCTTCTCCACTACTCCTCCTTACATACGTTAAGCTTAGCTGGGAATCACCTGGAGAAGATAGAAGCCAATGCATTTGGAGGCTTACACACCTTACAGATTCTTAATCTGGCAGAGAATGAGCTTCACGTCGGGTACCAAGACACTAGCCATGCACTACTCCAGCTGCCCCAGCTACGGGTTCTGGATCTGTCCCAGAACGAGCTTGAGGACGACATGGTCTTCCACCTCGTCCAGAACCTGCCCTCATTACAATACCTGAATCTCTCACGGAACCTAATACAGCGATTGGATGAAAGCTCATTTGAGGGCCTTCCCCAGCTAAGAGAACTTGACTTGCATAGCAACAGGCTGTTTCAGATAGATGGGGCCTTTTCCAGCAATCCGAAGCTCCAGAGGCTCAACCTCGCTTTCAACTACCTGCCCTGCCTGGTTGACTTCCACATGACCCAGCTGGTAGTCCTGAATGCCAGCCACAATTTTATTGAGTGGTTTGTCGCCCAACAAGAGCTCAACGAAACCTTCCACTTGGAGACCCTTGACCTCACAGACAATAAGCTGCTTTTCTTCCCTTTCTTACCGAGCCAGAGTCGCCTGCGTAACCTCTACTTGTCCCACAACACTGTACGCTTTTATGGGGGCCTGGTGGATGATACCACTGGTCAAAACTGGACTACAAGCATCCAGTTCTACAACCTGAAGGGTAATGTAAGTAACGTGACGGCCCAGTTGTGGGACGACAGTCTCCATGGTGACATCTCCTCTGTGGAAATCCTGGACCTGAGAGACAACCAAGTGGAGAACTTTCCCCAAGGCTTCATCAGCCAAATGCAATCTCTCACTAGACTTCAGATGCACACAAACTGTCTGAAAACCTTGAACCTGACATCAGAGGGGTTTTCTGGAAGCCTGTATGAGCTGGATGTCAGCAACAACAGAATAAGTGAAGTCATGGCTGAGAAGGGCACACTGGCAGCTCTTGGAAATCTGACCTACCTTAACATGAGCCTCAATTCCCTTCGGTGGCTTCCCTCTGGATTATTTTCCTCTGTAGAAAGCCTGATGTCGGTGGATCTAAGCTACAATAGTATGGGCATTTGTCCGTGGGAGATGAGAGGCCAGGATGAGGGCAGACCCTCTGATTGCGTAATATGGAGAAACATTGCCTCTTTAAGACAACTGTACCTGAGAGGTTGCGGCATCAAAGGGATGCCACCCTCTGCGTTCGCTGGAATGCGCCTCACACACCTGGAGCTGTCAGACAACCCAGGGCTCCGTGTAGAGACAGGGTCCCTCCAGGCCCTCACTGGGACCCTAGAGCACATGGGCTTGGGGAAAACAGACATGAAAGCTGTGGACTTTTCCCCATTTCACAGGCTGAAGTATTTAAATATCTCAAGAAACTCCCTCACACACCTTCCTATGTCCCTTTTAAATCTGGACCTTCAGATGCTGGATGCAAGCGACAACAACTTATCCACCATTTCTCCAGGTCACGCTGCACTATTGGCACCCAAACTCAGGACAGTTTTCCTGGCCGGAAACCCGTTTAATTGCTGCCAAATGGAATGGTACAGGATGTTTGAAATGACTCATACAGTCAACATGGTGGACCGGACAGAAATATTATGTCAGGATGAGGCGAAATTAACCTACAGAGCAGGAGTCCTGTCTATCTTGTGTGGGGACTCAAGCAGGGAGTCTGTTTTCTGGTATCTTCTGCTTATTCTCTCTGGCTTTCTGCTTTTTGTTGGCATTCCCACTATTTGCCTCTTGACCTTTAGGCCCCTTATGTTACAGAAAACTGTCAAGAAGAAAGGTGTGAAGCCTACATCTTACTGAAAACACTTTCAGTAAGTTTTTTAACTACCTTTTCCAGTTTTTTTTTGAGTGAAATACAAAGTAAGCATTTGCCAGACCTAAGACAGAGTGGTTTAAATAAACATTTTAAAAAGTCATATAATCCTGCTCACGTCAACTAACTTCCCCTGCATATATACAATTTAACAACAAAACAGTATAACCTTAAACCAAGACTTGTTAAGCCAGGCTTTAGATGCAATGTGCCTTCTCAGAAACATGTGTCGTAGCTATATGGCCATTAGAAGATTTTATTTTTGGTTTGCGCGTGTGTCCATATGCAGAAGTAGTATGATGCAAGCATGTATAAAGGCAGCAGAGGAAACAAGAAATTTCCTGTTTTGCTGAGATCGGCAGCAACTGCCCAGTGTTTCTCGGCGAGGGAGGGGTCTGTGGTTTCCTCTCGAACCCGTGAGACACAAATGCAACTCGGGTTCACCCTGTTTTTGAAATTCCATGTGTGCACGCTGGTGTGGAGTAACCCTTTTGAGTCCATGCAGCCGCACACACACGCAGACACACACACACACTGCAACAGCAGCCTCGTGATTGGCCACCAAACCCAAATCAAACTGACAAAAGCAGTTTTGGTTTGTAAGTGATGTGATGTTTTGGGTGTCTTGTTTATGAGTGAATGGTTTATATATATATATATAGTTGATATATATATAGGTATTTGTTGGTGCTAAATGGTGCAGATTGCCAGATTCCTGTGTGCACTGAGTGTGTAGCAACCCTAACCAGAAGGTAACCAGTAGACCGCTGTGGTGTGGTGCACTGGGTCACAGTGGTTTAAACAGAGAAAGCTACCAACCCAAATTGACAAGGCAGGTTGAGCATTAACCTAGGATCCTATGAATTATTAGTATGATTTGTAACGGATTATTTAAGAATATTAATAGAACAAAACAAGGCAATGTGCCTATCATTTTAGTAATTTGACCATTGTAACAATACAGAACACAACACAAGAGTCCCTCAGGGCTTACCATGTGACACAGAACATTATCTGTACTGTGTCTCTGTTCTCTGTGAAACAAGTGACAGAGGAAGTGTGCACATACACACACACAAATTAGTAAAGCTGTTCTCAGATAAGAATTAATTGTAAAAGTGGATGAGATGGTAATTATGTGTTATACAGATAGTTAAAACCTTTAATAGCCATGACTTGGAACAAAGATTTCACTTGGAAATTGCAAAACACTTGCAAATACTATATCTAGATTTTATAAATGATGTAGGAAAAATATATAACAAAGAATGAATAAAGAAAATATTTGGAAGACATTGAGGACATTTTTTATTTTTATTACCAGTTTGGCTAACCTGAACTTAGAGTGACTGTCTTTGCTCGCTTTGAGAAAATAATTGTCACTGAACCAATGTTAGTTTTGGGGTAGTATTTTGTCTTAGATGTCTACATGTGTGTGTGTCTTCATTCAGCATTCATAATGTTTTGTGTTATACATGTATTTTTGGAGCCTCACAGCATGTGATCCTGCATAATAGGCACATTCTGAGGAAGTCAAAAATGGCAACCAGTAGGATTCCACTTCCTCTTTAACCCTTAGAGCCCCCCCGTTGAACCAGCAGGTCTCTGACACTGGACCTGGGCTCTGACGTGGAGGACTCTAGGCAACTGTTCATAACTACACCATAATTCCAGTTGTTAATATTTGGAAGTGTGCCAAATGACAAAAGTGATATTTCAGGATCATTTCACTCCCTAATAGCTGATAGATGGCTATAACATTTCCAACTAATGAAACTCAAATTGTCACTCTTAAATCGTACAGCCGCTTGAAAGATCTAATACGTTAAGACAGTGCGTTTGAAGTCTTGCCAAGCCAAAGCATTAGACTAAAAAAATACTAATAACACTTAAAGCATAAATCCATGACAAAATAACATGTCACCTAGTTGATGCACATTCACAATTAACAAAAAATCCATTGTTTTAATGCTAGTCATCCATTTTAAACTAAATGTCTTCTTTTTAAAATGTAGTCTTTCCTCTAGTGCCAGTACGACCTAATTTGACCGGAGCCAATGTTCAGTGTCACCCTGTTCACAAAGAACCTCATCTTTAATTTCCCTTCAAGCACATTGTTCCAAGAAGCTGGGCACGGGACCGCCTTATGAAGTCTGTTGGTCTCACAAAGCGAGGCCTCTGAAACCTGGAGTACACTGGGTGCTGCTGCTCAAACAGATGCCTGTGCATGCTACTTGTGAATTCAATAGAATTGACACCACACTTAATAATACTACATTTTCTGTACACAACTGCAGCAGAAAACTATTTTCAAATCTTTATTTGTCACGTACTGCATCGGACTAGCTTGTGCTCCAAGGTGTTTACCACTAAGGTCTATACGTGGAGTCTTATCTTTCTGGCTATTTGCATACTCTGACCTCTAGTGGCCATGCTGTGCCGCTTCCTAACACTGCCCTCTGAAAAACCATGGTCAAACCAAGGTAGATATAGTCACACTTTAATGCACCTCATGTCTTAATATGGATTTGAACAGTTGCATTCTATAATTTAAATTACACAAACATACAAAATGGTAAATAATATTAATTCTTCGTCTCCCAGTAATACTTTAATAACATTGTTAGTAAATAAAAAAGTTAACATGTTTGTTTTTATTTTAAGGCACCGCCACTCCTTGAAGGCATTGAGTCTTGTCAAGACAATGCAATCGACTGAATTATCAATAACACTGAAAGCAGAACTTAATGACAGAATAACATGTGATCTACTTGAGGCACTTTCGCAATAAAGAAATACAAAAATTGCTGAAATGCAAGTTATCCATTTTAAATTAATTCATAAAAAGTATTGGCTGCGGCATATAATACTTTTGCAAACTCATTCCAGAACTAAAATAAGTCTTTTGTTTACTTTGACTTTTTGACTTTAATGAAATTAAAGTCATACTTTTAGCTGTTCAGCAAAGAAGCATTATATATATAAAATGTTGGCACACGTAAGATTGAGCTCTTAATGCTACTGGCAGAAGGGCACTTTGAGATCAATATTGAATAAAATATGTAAGAATGTTACCATTAGCAGTAAAAAGAAATATATATATTTTTGGTCACCAGCTGAGTTGTAGCATGTAAACCATGAAAGAAAAGTAAAACAATTTTAGCATTCAGGAAACATTCAGGCACGTATCAGGAATTGCACATATTCAATCCAGGATGCACCATGTGTAAAGGCAGGATCCAGAAACAATCTGGTGTAGCATAAAACAGAACGGGCCCACTACTTCTCCCCCTACACCCAACCCCATCACTTGTTGTAATCCGGCCATCTATTGATAAAGAGGGGAAAGCCAGGATGCCTGTTGCCAATACATGGTTTGTGTTTTCGTGATAACTTGCCAAAAAACAGGATGTTGCGGGGTCGGCCATTGAACTGTTGAGTGAAAGGACGCGATATATACGTATATATATAAAAAGGTCAGATCTTGGACATGAGAGGTGGGGTTAGAATGTGCTTGCGTTGGATTCTCCCGTCCAGTCATGGTTGAGTGTGTCCCAGACCAGCTCAGTTGAGCAGCTCCAGGTAGGTGATGGGAACTTTGCCTCGCTGGTTGCCACGCTCGCCCATCAGCCAGTCCGAGTCCATGCCGGGGACACTGCTCACGGTGATGACCTGGAAACAGAAGGAGGAGCTCGATAGATATTGATTCTGACAACGGCATCACAGATTCTGATTGGCTAATGTTGCCTGGCTACAAAGGTTTTTGTAATGTTTTAACTAATATTTATGTATGATTAGGTTTTGTTAACCTACATTTTCAATAAATCCATACACAAGTGTGGATTTATTGAATCCAGTTACCAAACATTCAAATCCATTCTGGGCTACCAGATGACCAGTGGTGAACCCACAGGGTGTGGCCAGCAGCCCGGCGGTGCTGTCTGTCCTCCAGTACTTCTCAGGGCTCACCTCGTCGGCCAGCAGGGAGAGCTCGCTGCTGCCCGCCGCGTCGTAGTCGTAGAGGACCCGGGCCTTGCGGCTACTGCTGCTGATACGCAGCTCATTGAACCCCCCGGTGAGCGCAGAGCCAGCGCGGCCCGCCGACGGGCTGGGGAGGGGACCCGACACCGGGAGGGTGGGCACCGAGATGCTGGCGGCGCCAGACATCAGCGACTGGTTGTTGTTGGAGAACGAGGAGGGGAAACTGGAGGGAGGAAAGATCAACGTATAGCATTACAACTACGTTAGTGTTGTACTGGCCCAATATCGCTCTCACACACCCACTTTTTCCCCCAGAGTATTGTTGTCGACATGGGCAACTGCAGCGACAAGTTTGGGCTTGGTAGCTTGTCTCTACGGTTAGCTGCCACCGTCTTCAGGCACACTTGACAGCGGACAGTGGTTTGATCGAGGTCGGACGCTGCAGAACCAAACCGCTTCCAGACGACTCAGGAGACGGCCTTTTTTGGCAACAACCTCCTCACTTTTATCAGTGCATGAAGAGGAGGGGCGTAGCTATGAACTACAGGAGCTCAGCAAAGGGGACGTGGTGGAGGTACCGTCAATTCCAGATTATAATCAATTTTAAGCATTGACCTAAACCATACATTGGATTTAATCAAAAAAATATTATTAATCGTCCATCTCTACTAATCAAAACTTTGTTTTGCCACGTCTCACCTGAGCAACAATGTGGCAGTTTCAAACACAATTAATGTTATTAATTAATAATGACAAATACACTACTACCATTAACAAAATCGTATGGTCCTATACTTCCGAGGCGGTCATTGCAATTTGACCTCATGTATAAGCCCAATAGGAGGATATAGAATACATGTAATGCTCATAGGCCTATATCATGTTATACTAGGGGGTGAACACAGGTTAATTATAGGTACTGGTATGCGTACAGACCTATCATAACCAAATGAGATTTTCAGAGGCCCGCTTTCACCCCTACTTTTGTGTTTTGTTTGTTGATGGGTTGTTTATGTGCAGGGTCTCACCTGCCCAGCTGCTTTTGGAGGTCCGTCATGTACTGGTAACACTGTGCGTAGTACGTCGACTGGGCCTCCACAAAGTCGTTCAGACAGCGCAGGTGGTGGGCCTGCAATATGAGTGGGATAGGCAGTCTATAAACAGTGGCCATCAGCAAGTACAATGCACAGGTCGCTTTTAATAAAGCACTCTGTTCCCTCATGGGTGTGTGGTTCAATGGCAACCCGACACAAAGGTGTAGGTCAGAGTACTATTCATCTGACAACTCCATTACCCACCAAGCTAAAGTAATAAGCCATTCTTTTGAACCTGCATTATGTAACTTGTAACAGGGGGTTAGAGAGTAGATAGGGACCAGGGGGTTAGAGAGTAGATATGGACCAGGGGGTTAGAGAGTAGATAGGGACCAGGGGGTTAGAGAGTAGATAGGGACCAGGGGGTTAGAGAGTAGATAGGGACCAGGGGGTTAGAGAGTAGATAGGGGTTAGGGGATTAGGGGGTTAGAGAGTAGATGGCGATCTGGGGGGGGGGGGGTTACGTACGTGGGTGCTGCTGACACCTTCCAAGAGCAGGCGGGTGATCTCTGCCTGCCGGTCAAACTCACTCTGCGTCATGCGCAGCTCCTGCTCCGCCTGAGGACAACCAGACAGCAAAAACAAGAGCAGCAGGAAGAGTTGAATTGAACAGAGCACAGTGGATTTACTGCATTTGGCCACTGTACATTTACATATATATGTATATACACACAGAAACAGACAGACACAGACACACAGTTTTAACATAAAGGTTTTAGGCAGGAGTTCAAAACAGAAAATGTAAATAAAGAAAGTATCTCTGCGTTAAAATTATTCGAAAACTAGCATACATGTGTACATTTAGCCCTCCCACACAAGATAGTATTAATAATGGAGGAGGCGGCAAAGACACATGCGCTACAGCCATGCAGTGTACAGTGTGAATCAAACACAACACACAGGCTGCCTCCTCTACTTCTTCACATTGAGCAACAGTGCTCAATGTCAAGCCTGGGATTGGAAAAAAGAAATCGAAGGACTTGTGGAAGTGTTCATGATAAACACAAAACTGCCCTGTTAAAGGGGAATAAGGACAATGGCCGCTTTCACACTTTTTAGACAACATTTGTCTATTCTAATGAATATCTATTCTAGTATAGATTCTAGTCTATTCCAGTTCTTTGTCAAGTCAATGACGCAGACAAGAAGTATAAGCTAGCAGCTGTTAACACCACTGGAACCGCTGCAATTGTGTGTGTGTGTGTGTGTGTGTGTGTGTGTGTGTGTGTGTGTGTGTGTGTGTGTGTGTGTGTGTGTGTGTGTGTGTGTGTGTGTGTGTGTGTGTGTGTGTGTGTGTGTGTGTGTGTGTGTGTGTGTGTGTGTGTCCAAGTTCAGTTCAAAACACACCCACCCCTGCTCTTTACGCCCACTCACCTCTGTCACTTCCTCTTGCTGACGTCTGCCGCATTGCAAGGTTTTTTTTTTTTTTTTTTTTAAATACAATGACAACAAAAATGTTAAATAGTCACAGCTGTTCCCCAACCACAGCAAAGCCTGCCACTGTCTGTTTGTCTGTGTGTGTTCCAATGAGTTGGAGCTGCATAGGGCTGAGCGATATGGACAACATGTTCCATCATGACGACATGGTCATTCATATATATATATATATATATATATATATAATCCATTAAAAAGCATTAAACAAGCATTAAAAAAGGTCACATAGTAACAAGAAAACATCTCCAAAAGACTATTACAATCTGATATAATTTGTTGGGTTGTGTTTCTACATTATCCAAATTGTTTCCACCATTGTTCAGTAAGGCTCCTTTACATTCGGTTGCATGTCAATGGGGAAATATGCCTTTTACCCCCCAACATCCAGCCAAACACGACAACAGTGATCCTGTAGATGCCATATTTCAATCCGATCTAGCTTACTAAAATGTGTTTCTTCATCAAGTGGCTCATGCCAGCAAACAAGCTAATGCAGTTTTTCCCAGAGATAGACTTCACTTGGACATTTGTTTTGTACTTGTGGTTTCATCCGTACCAGGGAACGACACCATCCACTTCTTTTTTTTGTTTCCCATACATTTCTTCAAAATGGGCAAATCTTATTTCATTGAAGAGAGGCACGCAACCCATTGACTCGCCCTCTCTCTCCCCCACACAATAACAAAGGACCATCTGTGAATATCCCCTCCTGTCTGTGCACTCGGAATCAAAACATGTGCTGGATGAGGGACTCTTGTTGGCTTTTCCCCCGCAGAAAAGACGGCAGGCCAAATACATCACTCTAATTAATTTAGTTCACAAATCCCCCCCAAAAAATACTTTGAATACACGTCTAAATCTCAACGAGTACTAGTTTTGTATGCGCTGTTTTGGTATGAAAAAAATATGCTTGTTTCCACCAATTTACACATATGGAAAGTCTGATTAATCTCTATTATATTACCTCTACGGTTTATTTGAATTTAATTAGAATGAAATTACATAACGTGACTAAAATGTATATCACATCACTTAAATCCTTCTCAAAATCTATAAAACACTGTTTATTGAACTATGCTGCCATAATCTGGGATAGTGCGTTTGTCTTTGTGTTAAGTAGTTTTGTTGTCTGCGTTTATGCTCCTTGTCCGTGCTAATGTGCTTTTGTCTATGTTGAAATGCTTGTGTTTTAATGTGCATGTACTTTAATCTGTGTCTGTATGCTACTTGCTGTCATTTTGTTGTGTGCTTATGTGTTGTATTTCTGTAGTTTTTTTTAAGTAGTAGTTGTTTACTTTTAAGCTATCAACCTGCCAGGGGCTACAGATAAATAAATTAGCATGCATTGCAAAATCTGGCACATTTACATGTTGAACTCTGGTGCTCATGTTTATTAATGTGCAATGTCCCTTTTAAATAAAGAAATCTAAAAAAACAAACTATCTGCCCAGAACATGAATTTGGTCAGATAGAAAGAGTGTGATTGTGAGTTAGTGTGAGTGTGTACCAGAGCTCTAGCGTCGGTCATCCTGGCTTTCTTCAGCTTTGTTTTGGCCGCGTCTAGGTCCAAACGTTTGACCTGAAGCAGCTTTCTTTCTTTCTGAAATACATGCAAAGGGGTACTCAATTAAGCGGTTACAAATGAAAAACATATTTTGAAAAAGCTATTAAATGCCCTATTTTAGGATAACTTCTTCTCCATTTTGGAAAAACATTGTGAACTGCACAGACTAGATATACAGACTAGATAAGTCACTACAGAAGAACAGAATTTAAATTGTTATCTATTGGACTTCATTAAGCATAGTGATACGATCATAGAACTGCTTATAGGGCTTGCTTGTACATCAGAATGAGCCATGGGATGCTTTGTTGTCGATACTCCATCATGTTGAAAGGACTTAAGAGAGTTGTAGTACTGTAAAATCCTAAACTAACCACATTTACCGTAACCTAGGCCAATGAAGATGTTTTGCCACATCTCTCATGAGAAGTGCTGTGGCAGTTGGAAACAAATCTCTCCATAATGAGAAATCAATTCATAATTAATTACAAAAGAATGACCAAAAACCATTGGTACTTATATAGTAACTTAAATTCCAAAGCTTTCTTTGAAAATAAAGGCGGTCATTGCGAGGTGCTCTGTTTGTATGGAATTCACCCATTATTGACGTAACATAACTGGAATCACATGTTGTGTAGAAGACACTTTGGAAATAAGTTAATGAAGAGTTTCACGTTGGCAAATGACCACGGCATCACGGGACACATGACATAACTGGCGGAGCTTATGAAGCAAAGCTTTATAAGACAACTAACTTCAAGGGAACACAGAAGCAAAAAACAGCAAGAGCTTAAAACTGTTTTAATGCCAAAACTATTCACCGTTTCCATGACAATTTTTTAATCTATGAACAAGATAAAAGATGCTTCACAGGTAGAATGGGCTGGAGAGAATGTAGGGTGCAGGAAGTACAACCCACCATCAGTAAAAGAAGATGGTGATGTAGATGTTGTTTTAGATCATGAATGAGCAAGTGGGGGTATGGCTTCTTTCCCAGGGATTAGCACAGGGAGATGTTTGGGTTTGAACTCAGGATCTTAAAAAACATTTTGAGCATTCTAGGAAAGAGCGGGTGTGTTATCACCATGGTTACGGCCCACAGCAACTTTGTTCTACCTTTTGAGTACCTATGCAGTATATGAGCTTTATAATGAGCGATGTTGTATATGACATGTGCCACACACCGTAGCGATATACTATACAAAGCCTGGCAAGTGATTCTAGCCACACAGTAAGACTTGCATGAATTTCAATACGTTTCTGTTATGCGTAGACATGTGTCTCTCTCTCTCCTCACCAGGATGGTCTTGAAGTCCCCCTCCAGGAAGTTCCTGAAGGGGGTCAGGAAGTTGATGGCCGAGCTCTGGATGAACTCGCGCTCTGCGCCGCCGATCTGCTTCTCCGTCTCTCCACACTTGATCAGCGCGTTTCCTGTACAAGTCAAAGGTTCAGACCGTCTGAAGGAAGGCTGTGCAATTCTTTCAATTGAATTGATTAATTAGCATTATCACTTTCAAAATGACCTAATAATTGTAGGAGAATTTCCTCCATATTTTCAACAAATTACAGCTTAAATAACAGCTTTTTAATAATATGTTATTTTTAATAATATTGATATTCATATATACAATATGCTATAGGCTCAGTAAAGCCATTTCCTTGTTCAATAGGTAAAGAGTAGCCCTATTTGTGACCCATCAACCCGGCATATTATGATACTCCATCCTGTGTGTCACACACTCTCATCCCATTGAAAACCGTTGGTAAAAGGTACAGTAAATGTGTCAGTAATGACTCCTTTCCTGGGTCGCAACAAGGTATGTAGGAGATATGCTATGGATGCAAGTATGTCCCTCTATTTCCTGGCGGGGTTTATCTGATGTGAAAAACGTTCAAATCCATAAAATATCCCCAAATAAGGATGTGTCTTTCAATGTATTGGTAAACGCTTGACTTAAAATATGGTTGATAGATCGCTGTTGTAATTTGCAAGTGCTGCATGCATTGATACTACAAACCGATACCAACAGCTGTGATGGCAGGAAGGAGACCAGCCAGCAAACCACGATTGGACATTTTGGGGACATTTTATAAAGTCTGTTTCACCTCGGATAAACCAACTACCCTGCCGGCCAACAAAAGGACATACGTGCAGATCCGTAGCATACACTCAATATCCCGTTTCGACCTTGGAAAGAAGGTAAGAATCATGTTTACCTTCTACTGAAAGGTATTCAATGGGATGACTGTGTGACCTGAAGGACAGAATATAAGAATGATAACACGCCCGAGGGTTTGCTCACAAATAGGGCTGGGCAAAGAGTTGAGATTAACTTTGGTATAAACGTGTTCCATCCAATATAGTAATTAAATCCATATTCATCTGAGATGAGTAACAATGAATACTGCTTGCTACAGAGAATACGCCCACTGACAAGACCCTCTCACACTGGCTCCAGAGAGATTGGGCACATCATTGTGTAAATCAACTAACCGTAGGCAGTCCCGGGACTAAACTCGTTCCCAGACTCTATCATGGACTGGCCCAGTAGCTCGTGGTTGTTCATCCGCGTGGGGGCTTTCTTTTCCAGTTTCTCGTACAGAAATTCCTCCAGCCGGACATCTGAGAGGAGGGAGGGGAAAGAACTAAATGATGTGGTCAAATGATGACACGATGCTGGGACCATACAGCATTGATTTAACTCTGCAGAGCTACAGTAACCTTTATCTCAGTAAATGCTATTACGTGATTTAATTAACCCTTCACAAACCCAGTAAACATCACTAGCCCTAAAAAGGGTACAGTCTCCACAGCAGGGATTAAAACTAACTTTTTTCACCACCATCCCGGAAACGTACCGAAAAACATTTTGAACCGTCCCAAATCTTCCCAAAAATCTTTTGAGTTCTTACTTACTGATAATATAATAAAAACACAATACATTATGTTGATAAAATAATATATTTATTTCCAGACTAGATTTGTTTAGCATCAAGATGACGACCAACACTCTCAGTCACAGAACTGTGGTCTACGTGACTTTCTGCCACTACTCCACCATTTAGTGACTGCATTTACCATGCAGCCGCAGTTTATACACAAATTTTCCAAAATTCCATAATCTATGCGGCTTATTCTGTTTTTTTAATACATAAATGAAAGGCTTGCGGTTTATCCACGATGCGGCCTATATGCGGGAAATGACGGTAATAAAGGATCTTTGGTGACAGTATCCTCGTCTCGTCTCAGCTCAAGCAGTGCGAGAGCAGCAGGCTGCAACATTGTTGCAAGCAGTCTCTGCGTCTCATTGAACAACACAAACGCCAGCGCGCCAGCCAATTGAACAAAGCTCAGTCCTTTCTGGTTCGCAGAAAGTGTTGAAAACTTAAACAGAAAAATTAAGTCAAAATTAAGACAGAATTCTCTTCGTCCCGAGGTCGACCCGAGAGAGAATATTGATCCTCCCGATGACAATTAATTACGTCCCCGGGACGTCATTAATTTTAATCCCTGCTCCACAGTCACCCTAACCTCTTCTCTAACAAATGCCATGTGTGTTCACCACCTACAAAGCAATTTGACAACAAGCACACAAACCTGGAAAATGACAGGGCAAACAAATGGCCCTCATCAAAAGAGGGCAGTTAGGTTTTTTTTTAGGCCAATACCAATCACTGATCCTTTGAATGTGTGATCGGCCATCTGATACCTATTACCGACTTTTTATTATTTTTTACTTTATTATTATAATATTTCATTTTATTATGAAAATGAAAATCATCAGTTAGTAAGTGTTTTAATTGTTACATTTTTAGCTGACTAAAATGCGTGTTCCCTTAAGAAGAGCCGCAGCGGCATGTAAACACAGAGCACTTTAAGTTTAGTTTGGACGGTTGTCTGACTGTGTGACTGTTAGGAGGTAAAGGAACAAAATGATAATAAACACACCCGACAGAGATTTATTAACATTGAATCAAATGTAATGTCACCTGTGATACACTCTGCACGTATCAGTATTCGCAGGCAGAGAAAAGGACAGCTACCGGGTAGAAGCGGGTACCGTTACCAAGCTTTGCATAACAAATAATAACTTGTGTGTTCGCGTAGTGTATTTTCGTAACACACCGACTCATTGGGACATCCATGCCCATGAAAGATGCGCTATATACAGCTTCACTCACAAGCTCAGACCGCGGTTTGAGCCACATTGAGCTACCTCGCATCCACATGATAAATATGGAAAAGGTTCATAAAACACATCTTGATTTGAAGCGTACACTTACTTTGCACAACCCAACCAGAACTTAAATAATAATAATAACTATAGTCATGTGAGGCATGTGTCATTAGTAAGAGTGGTTACATACTTGGGTTTGGCTGTAGTAAAACCTCTGTCTGCTTCATGATTCTCTCCGTCCATTGTCTGGTACACTCAGCTCGGCCCAAAAGGTTCTCCAAATGTGCATCCAACTCCGTTTTCTCAGCCTGGCCAAGTTTCTCCTCTGTAAACTAATACAATGGTGATGGAGTTCAGGATTATGAACCGATGATAAAACAATGTTTGAGGACCATGTTAAAAGCTTAGTAGGCTACGGTAGCGAGTAGGCTTTGAGTATTTCCTTTAAAGAAACATTAAAAGGTCCAGTGAAGAATTTAGTAGCAATTAGTGATGGTTGCAGATTGAAACCAACTGAATACCCCCTTCACCTTGGCCTGTTCTGGCATATATTCAGTAACGTGCCGCTTGGTATTTACGTTTTAAAGAATAACGCCAGACTTTGGAGTGACCGATGTTGGTGTCTGCGTCTGAGAGAGGGTTCCGTTTTCTAGGACACCTATAGTATAATGCCGTGGTGTGTGAGAAAGTCCAGCTGGCCGGAGATTTTGATGTTGATGTCTGAAAGAGACGCCACGGCTTGTGGGGCATTTAAAGGACAATTCCAGTAATTTGGCTATGGGCATTCACAAACCTGTCCTTAAAACAACCCTAAACGTTCGTTTTCAGAAATGTGCAACTCAGCGAGTGCTTATTGGTGTTTGTTGATGTTCCAAATCTAATATCTTAGCAAAATACAGTTTCTGTCCTGTTTTATTTGTCATTTCGTAAATCCATTGATTTCTGTTGGAAGACTCATTGCACGTTGACCGGAAACGGAAAGGGGGGCTGGTTGTAGTCTTTTCGCTCGGTCTAGCCCTACTGTTGATATGGAGAACCAAGCGAAAAGACTACAACCAAACATAACCAGCCCCATTTCCGTTTCTGGTTCAGGTCCAGTTTCCGTTTCAATGGGATTTACAAAATGCTAAATAAAACACGAGAGAAACTGTATTTCGCTAGGATACTTGATTTGGAACATCAATGAACACCACTAACCACTCGTTGAGTTGCACATTTCTGAAAACAAACGTTTAGGGTTGATTTAAGGACAGGTTTGTGAATGCCCGTAGCCAGCCATTCTGAAGCAGGCAGGGGTGATTCTAAATGAGCCAAATACCCGAGACAGGACCAATAGACCTCTGAAGAATAAGTCCCGCCTCCGAGGCACCCGTTTCCCTCTGCCAAATGTCTATGTGAAATAACATGGGGTTTTTGAATGATCGTCCATAACAAACTCTGTAGGTGGCGAAGAAGTAAAAGCTGCATCACGTTTTCAACTACAACCTTTTTCCATCTGGTTTCCACTTGGGTTTTGGATTGTCGGGCCATTAAAGTAGTAAACGAGTATTAATGCTAACCGGGAGCTAGTTACAATCTGCGCAGACTTTATACGTCATACTTGTTAGGGAGGAGGGAGTGCTCGCCACCAGTCACAACCTACCATGATGGTAATTTCCCACGTGATTTCAGTGGTCTATAAAACTTATTCACTGGCGAAGTTCAGCCTCTTTTCTCCACGACTTGAGAGTTTGTTGGCTGTTATTGAAATTTAGATTGATTTGCGCAGATCCGCGTTAGCATAATGCTTCTTCATAATAGTTTACTACTTTAACGGCCCGACAATCCAAAACCCAAGTGGAAACCAGATGGAAAAAGGTAGTTGAAAACGCAATGTTCAAAATACCAGAATTGTCCTTTAATTTACATCAAATTTGATCCATTCCATGACGTAGCCATGGGAATAACATGCCCTTCTTACAAACGTATTTCTCCTAAAGAGTTCTCGCTTGCTGAGACGGTCCGTTCTGGGCTACCGTAGAAACATGGCGGGCTCCATGGAAAAGGACCCGCTCCCTGTGTAGATATAAAGGACTCATTCGAATACACAAGGACGCTTATTTTCATGGGATTATACACTAATAAAAACATACTAGTGGAGATTATATTCGTTTTCCGCCATTCTGCTGGATGCCACTTAATTATACACACTGTACCTTTAAGAGACATATCAGAGCGCTAATGGTGGTCGTTACGACTCCCAAGCATTTATGAGAACTGTTTCACTTGCCAAAGTTTGTGTGGGGTACAAACAGCTACATTATAGTACGTTGTGTTTATATCATATATCATGTCTATTGGTATTAGCCTGATCGCTGGTGAAAATATCCGAATCACAATTCACAAGTGGGTATAACTTTTACCAAGCTAATGCTAACTCCATGTAACGCCCGAGCTGGGCTAGCAGCTAACACAAATGGCCCATTAAATGACCCAACACAATCCATACTTACTTGTACGGCACGACTTAAAAAGGTGCCGGCATCTGCGGCGAGTCTTTTAACGTTGAAATCCATGATAGGCCTTCTGCAGTACAAAAATAAAAGGTCTTGTTGATTTGTAGGGATTATACGGCCATTCCGACAACCGATGTCATTGAAGCCACTTTCAGCCGGAGGAGTTCCTCCACCCAGCTGTTGATCCAGACCAGCGTTGCCAGATCGTATTGGCAATTTCCGGACCAACTATAGACTAAAAACCGCCCAATCTGGCAACACTAATTCCGACAGAGATCCAACAGCAGCGAGACTCCGCCGACCACGTAGCAGAGACGGATAAATATATATGAAATATATATAAAATTTATATATATATATATATATATATATATATATATATATATATATAATTATTGTTAAACATGTGCAACTTGTGCAATTAATGTGGCCAAAACTACCGAACCAATCGATTCCATTCAAAATATGTCACAAAGGTCTAGGTCCATTTGGGCAATGACTTTTCATATTTGTAAACTTTATACTTTTTGAGATATTCTACTTTTAAAATACTATTTTTTTTACAATGGAAGTCAATGGGAGGACGGCGGAACCGTCCGCCCATTCTCTGACACTTACTACTTACAGACTTCGTAGCTTGGTCAATTTTTTATCATTAACCTTTTTTCAAAGGTTTAACAAATCAAGACGCTTGTATCTTCAATAATCTGAAAACAGAATTTCGATTAGGCCTACCTTATACTTTTTTCATAATCACAGTTTAAGTTCCATGTCCACCTCGCTTTCAGTTGATTTCATTGATTTACGCTGAGGGAGGAACTAGTGATGGCTCGTTTGCGAACGAATCAGTTCGAACGAACGACTCTTTAACATGAACGAACCGACCTGATTCACCGTTTCAGTTTGTCTCGTTCGTATCGTTCATTCTCCGAGACTCAACTCCCAGCTCCACCCACTAGTCGCTGAGTTGCTGGCACTGACTCGTGAGTCGCCGTTCGTTCACTGACTGTGTTTAGCGGTGAAGACTCGAGGACTGAGAAGTCACAAGAGCCAGCCGGGCAACAACATCCCAATTCCGAACATGAAGCGATCCTCAGCCAAAATAAACTTAGTTAATGTTATGTTGATTGATGACCGTTTGCACCATTGCACAATCGTGATTTGTTTGAAAATGAGAACGAGGGAGGAGCTGAGTCTGACCGACTCAGCTGAGAACTATGCATTTGTGATTAGTTTGAATGAGAACGAGGGAGGAGCTGAGTCTGAACGACTCAGCTGAGAACCATAGCCGTTTCTCAATTCGCGTTCTTGTGTGTACTCGTGTACTTGTGTTCTCGTGAAACGTCATCAGTGGTAGCCCAATGGTGCCTTCTATTTGTCTCGTAATCGCGACTTGCAGCTCGGGTGTGGCGTCACATCCATCTCGTAAAACGAGTGTCCTCGTTCTATTTGGCACACAACAAGACGAGTCGGAGCTCTGCTTTCTGCTCAAGAATCGGCATTGTTGTCATAGCAACATGGAGCGTCTCTAGCCAATTTCAGCGGCACAAGCTACAAAATAGGCGGTATTTAACACATAAGAAGACTGTAACGACATGCCTATAGGTAACAGTATACAGTGCTATGTGTACGACTTCTTCATTTGGTTACAACAAAAACACACAAGTGCTTAAAATAGTAGAAAACCACAATGTTTACTACATGTGATGCTCGGAGTAGCCATCTTTGTTACTGAACTCGGGGTCCTCTGAGTTCAGACGAGTTGACGAGTCGTTTTTCTGACCTCGGGGGTGTTCTATTTGCAACTTCCGGTTCGTAACTCGGAAATCCGACTCGCAGATCGAGTCGGGTGGACAAATAGAAGGCACCACAAGTACTGTTCCAATTCCAAGTACGCGGGTACGCGAGTACGCGAGTACTGTCGTAAAACCCGTGTGTGTTCTCGATGCGTTCTCGATGAGGCCGTTCTACCGAGGATGCATCGGAGGTGACTCGTGTGGACTTAGGACCGTTAAATATACCCATGTTTTAAAATATTAGTATGTAAGCTATAATAATAGGCTATATATAGGAACATTTTACATATATAACAAAAATGTAGGCCTATTCATTCAAAATATTGACATACTATTTAAAAATTAAAGAGGCTGGGGTTTTGTTTTATATAATTTGTTTATATTGTATACGTCGCTGATAGAGGAAACCCATCGCAACGGCAACGAAAATCCCGGTCGGATCCATCCGATCGTGTGTGTGTGTTTCTATCCTAATCTGTGTAATTTCGCGCTCATTCGTTATTATTATTATTTGTTATAATAGCCTACTCTCCAACTACATAGGCAGTTAGGCACGCGCATCTGTACCCTACATATAAAAAGTTGTGTGTATATAAAAACACACGACAAGCATATCTTTTCATTTATATTCATTCAAAATATTAACATACTATTTTAAAATGAAAGAGGCTGGGGTTTAGTTTTATATAATTAGTTTATATTGTTCAGTAGTTTGAGGCCGTAAAGCACAGTTAACAGAGCTGAGGTGGTGACGTAATCGGGTCCGCTGCTGTTCCAATTTCAGGTGCGTACTCGCGTTCTCGGAAGTCTGTACTTCGAAGTCCGGACTTGCCAAGTAGGCCTACGCGAGTACTTTTTCGACAGTTTTCGATTTTTTGCACTGCAATACATTTGACCTTTCAGATTTTTCAGCAGTGCAGGGCAATACATTTCACCTTTCAGATTCTTCAGTTCAATAAATGGTGTGCATATTTACATTGTTTACTCCATTTAGACTTTTGAACTCTGTTCAAATCCCTTCACTTGATTAAAGCCATTTAACGTTTCTTTACGTCTTAATCTATGTGGCTTTATTAAAACATATTTTCAACCTCACTTTGTAGGCCTACTACAGCACTCACCGCATTTTTTGCAGGAAATGCATTTTCTAGTATTGACTGTGCTTTACATTTTAAGAAGCATTTCTCACTACCGCTCTCATCTTACCCACAGAAAACAGATAATTGTTCAAAGGTTGTGAAATTAAGAGAAGACAAGAGACTGAAGTTGAGGTTGGTTTCTATGTTCAGTGTCTGATTTCTGTCCAACCATAACTCAACTCATCCACACTCAACTATCAATCTTTCATTGGCTATACAACCCTCAGCTGAATTTAACTGAAATATGGTTATGGTTCTTAGCAGATGCCTTTATCCAAAGCGACATGCAAAAAGATCATAAAGATCACAGGAATTTCTATGAACAGTAATCCCTTATGCGTGGGATTACATTTTCTAGTTATATTATATTCTATGATATTATATTATATTATATATATGAATTTCCGGTAATTTGACTAATGTAATTCCATGTTAATGTGCATCGAATATTTATCTTCCCAGATTATCAATTATTTTACTTTTATTTTTTCTTATTATATTCTTATTATATTATTCTGTGATGATAAATATTTGATGCACATAAACATGGAATTACATTCGTAACATAACCGGAAATTCATATCCGTGTTTATTCCCCCCTCCCATATAGCAGAACACAGCTCACGTGCTGTTTGAAGCAACAACACTCGTAATCTTTTGAGATTAGAAACATCTGCCTAATACTGTGATATTAATCAGAATATCATATTTATATGCATATATTTTCCCCTTCGTGCAATATAAACCAAAATGATTAGCTTGAATGTAGCATTAAATCGACAGTGGATGTACAAATTATTCAGTCACACGCATATGGGCCCATATTGACTTTTCTTCTTCTGGTATATTTTAGACAACCTGGTATCAAAAGCTGTGTTGATACCCTCCACAGGACAGGATATAATAGCACGACTATCTAACTAAATAACTAACTAAATAGTTGTCATCTCTTTTATATGGACTTGTCTTTGAGATGTATCTTCCGTTTATGTCCTTATTTTCCCTCAGGGATCAATAAAGTACTAGTTCATGTATCTGCCCTTTTTTTTATTACTTCTTCAAACGATATCTCTGTATAAAATGTAAATAATATCTTCTTTTTTTCATGGATTATATAAGGTTTCTATTTATTTATTTAGGGCATTAAGACGAAGATTTTGTTCAAAGCGGCTTGCAAGTATATTTGTCAGCAGAAAGAGAAACAATATATTGTATGGATTGTTAGTTGCTGTGCGGGAGGATTTGGAGGAGAGCACAAGTCATCAATTGCCTATCCTTAGGAGGCTACTGATCCAAAGGCAAATGGCACTCTCCAAAGGTCAATAATGGCTTAATATGCTCAATTATTTTCATCCACACACTGCCATATGGGAATAGATGAGGCACTGTTTCCAAACCTTATAACTGTCTAATGCTAGAAAGTCGAGGACAGCACTTGAAAATGTTTTCCAAAGTAGACCTTGATGTTAAAAACCTGACTTTTAACCCTTTGCCAAATAAGTGATCTTGATTACTGCAGCCTCTGGTCGTTGCAACAGTATATTTTCCTACCAAACAGTATATAAACCAACCCGATCTGCCAAATACATAAGGACTTGTTTTGCAGATGTGGATGCGGGGGTCGGACTAATGTTTTTAAACCTTTCAAAGTTCCGTAAAAAATATGTTGTTCTGGTTTGCTCATGTCTTGCATAGTGCTGTAGCTAGCCAGTTAGGAAGTTTTATTTGCTTAAGTTAGTTCAGGATATGCCTCAGATCTTTTTTACAAGTGTCATCTCATCTCTGAATCAATATATTGTAGAATTGTCAAATGTAGAAACCTAGATGCTGAATATGTGACTTATATTATATTATATTTATTCCTCACAAGAGCTTTTGGTTATTCGTATCTCTACATTTCATGGAGCTGACCTTTAAACAACTTATTTTCCTAAGTTACATGTACAACTTTGGCAAGTCAAGGAATACTCAAGTTTCATTCAGTCTACGACTTTCGAAAGAAACTGTCATGTATTGCCCTGCCAAAGCATTACCACACCTTCAGCTCTTCACAAAGGAAACATGTTCAGTATAATGTAATAACCAATTGATGGCAAAATAACTTAAGTTGTAAATTTCTTTCTTTCTTTCTTTCTTTCTTTCTTTCTTTCTTTCTTTCTTTCTTTCTTTCTTTCTTTCTTTCTTTCTTTCCTTCCTTCCTTCCTTCCTTCCTTCCTTCCTTCCTTCCTTCCTTCCTTCCTTCCTTCCTTCCTTCCTTCCTTCCTTCCTTCCTTCCTTCCTTTTCCTTCCGTTTGTTTGTTTGTTTGTTCCTTTCTTCTTTCCTTCGATGCTGGTTCCAAGCTAAGCCGTGTCTTGCTGGGAGTTGACCACACTATTGGCCAGCTGGATCAGCATTGGGTATCTGAAAGTCCTGTTCCTCCATGACTCAGGAATCCCCTGCACACCAGTCTGGAAAAAACATCAAGCCAGTCAGTCCGACGTTTGGAGCGAAGAGAGTCCTAGTGTAGGCGGCAACAGCGGCATACATGGAGCCAAGTGATTTGAAGTGTCATTTAACCACATTGTTGTGTCTCTTAATGTAATAAAAAGATGAGTTAAGACCAGACCTGTCCATCGAATGATCTTGATGTTTTTGAATACCAAGAGACAAAGCTACTCTTACATTTCCAATATATTCAAATTCACAACGGTCACACAATATCTTTGTTCCACAGCATCTGGGCCCCAATACAGCAGGATGATGTTGTATGGAGGGCCCCTCTTACCTGCGCTCCAAAACAGGCACCAATGAAGGAAGCACGGCTGGAAGTGCAGCCCCCGCAGCGCATAGTGTCCCTGACTGCCTCGTCTAGCTGGCCGTGGGTCAGCACCGCGTGGAGTGCCCCCTGGAGGGCATCGGGCAGAACTGCAAGACATCTCCAGTTACAAGGAATTTACGTTTTTTTTCTTCAATAAATATAAACAAATGTGTTCCAAGTATAGAACAATGTTTAATTTTGTTAATGTTTAAAGTGATATACATGTATAAATAGCCTCAAGTAATCTGTCCGAGCACATGAGGACATTTTATCACTTGAAAAACATGCAAACCAAATTCCATGCAGTATATTGTAGGGAGAATATAGTATATTGCAAGTATATTTTAAGACTCAAAATTAAAATTGAATGAAAAAATATCAGTTAAATCCAATAGGCCCTCATCATAGAGGTGTAAACGTCTGGGTGAACACAGGTGTTACTCTTGGTGTGTATGAGTGCACTGGCAGATACTTAACTTAATGAGCTTATTTTCATCCCTATAGATACACCTCTGATAAAGGCCTCTTACTCTAATGTTGGACCCTCAATAGTTCACCATCCAATGGTTTTGACAATAACTGATTTGTGAGATTAACATTGGCTAATATAGCATAAAGAAATCCTGTGCATTTGACTTACAGATCATCATTTTAGAATATAGTTTTGTATAGCAGGTTTATTTTTTGAAAACCAGTTGCCTGGCCCCTCTGAAATCTGAGACCATTGCAGCATAAGTTAGGAAGAGAAGACAGGGCAAATGTGTGAAGATAAAAAGGCCAATGCACATGCACACAAATAGAGAGAGAGAGAGAGAGAGAGAGAGAGAGAGAGAGAGAGAGAGAGTAGCAGATATACTGACAGGAAGCAGAAGCCGGGCCCATGCCAAGTGAACAGACCTGAGCCCCTGCTGTTGAGTCCAACAGTACAGAGCATGGCTGGCCAGACTCACCTCATGTGTTGGTGAACACAGCAGGTATGAGCTCTTGGCTCTCCTTGGCTAGGTTTCCCTTTACCTGGTTGATGTGAGCTAATACACACACACACACACACACACACGGATGAGGTGTTTACATTGTGTTTACCAGCTTGTGTTAGCAGATTTTGACAAGTTGTTATTTTTAACATTCAAAAAGCACATCCTTCAAGATCCTTCCAACAGGGTTTTCTAATGAAGTGATGTGAAAGGAATTGTGTAAATAAAAACTCAACACACCTCAACGGCAAAAGAATCTCACTTTTGTGTGCAAGTAATATATACAGCGTACTTCTAGTGGATAGAAGTATCGCATTATTGTGTTGCTACACAGTGCTAATGACCACTGAATATCCAAGTAAGTATATCACAGGACAACAGTGTTCCTTTATGTGAGATTTTTTTAAATATTGACGATTGGTAATTTGATGTTTGAAAGCTTACCAATAACAGCCTTATCCAACTCCTGAGGGTTCTGCCTCCCGGGGTCGTTCAACTGGCCCAGCACTGCATCCAACACGTTAGGATCCGGCCCATTCAGGATGAAATGCTCCACAAACCTTTAAAGTCATTATTATATCATTTCATTATCAGGACACACACACAGACACACACAGACACACACACACACACACACACACACCCCAAAAAACATTCTTTAGTCAAAATGTACTCAGTATCTACCTACCCCCTCTCTACCACCTCCACGTGCTCATTCAGAAGGTTTAGTGTTGTTAAGGTTTAGAAAGATGTTTAAAGGGGCAGTGTGTAGAATTGAGTGCGCTCAAAAAAAACCTCATTGGATGAACTCAGAATTAAATTGTGGGCAGAATTTCCATCCAATAAATATATGTTACTCCAACCTAAAACAAGTCCATCGATTCAATATAATGTATTTGAGTTAATCTACCAATTTTTTTTAAAGTTGGTCCAGCTGAAACTAAATTCATCTATCTAATGAAATTTTATTGAGTTACCTCTACATATTTGTGTCAAAGAGAGCTAAACAAAAGTGATTATATTAAAGTAGTTAAAATAAATTGTGTTAAACCTAAAAATATATGGTTATTTGAAAATGAATTATTCAAAAATCCCCCCCCTACCCCTATAACCCCATATAACATACATGAGACATTACCTGTTTGAGGTGCTTTTATTTAAACCTAACCAGATCATTAGTGCAGCCAAAAGATTATTTATTTCGAACAAGACTTCAAAATAAGTAAGTATTAGTAGTAATTCCTCAATAGAGGTCCCCAAAAGGTCAATAGAGCTCTGAATACAATATGTGCATATGCACATGCTCAAAATACAACTGTGCTCATGCACGCAAACATTTGAAAAAAATAAAATCAGGGAGGAGCAATTACAGATCAATGCTCTATTATTTATGGCTCAAAGCTCAGTTAAAAAAAAAAGAACTGGTCACCCGTTTCACATGAACAGTTTGATTTTCAACTGCTGTATTTTGGTGTTGAGCGTGTGTCCATCCAGATTCATGAGGATTTTCTGGACAAACTCAAAAGTGTATTTCAGGTTGTCTGGGAAACTACGATCTGGAGTATAGATAAGCCCAAACAGCATGATGAAAGCCATTGTAGCACTTCCGACATTGGTGAGGACTTTCACGCCTTCAATGACGACTCCAATGTCATCTGGCTCCTCAAACTGACGGACTGTGTGAATGCCCATAACTGTGGCAACAATGTCATTCTCTGCATCCTCAGAGTTGTAGTCGCTCGCTGCAGGCAGAATAGGACCAAAATGGTAGGTGCCTCTGGGCGTGGAAAGAGCTAGACTAAGGGTGTGGTCACCTCACCTGCGCATGCTCCCCTAATTGACATCAATCTTTTTGGGTTGAAGGGATAGGTCAGCAGCGTCAGCAGAGACGATGAATACATTTTAAGTTACACGTGTTAAACTATTTTGGTTTTTATTTGAATTAATATATATTTCATTAGACAAGTATAATATTAATTTGTCACATCTAAGAAGGGCTTGAATCATTTTTTTGAGTGTGGCCTCTTGCGGAACAGACCTTAGAATGAGCCCTTTATATCTACATAGAGGACCCTCTTCCACGGAGCCCGCCATGTTGCATCACCATGTTTATACAGTAGCCCAGAACAGACTAACGGTGTCCTGGCTAAAACTGCCCAACCAGGCTCATTCAATCTGGCCCCCTAATCATCCCCCTATATATAATTGGCTCATTCATTAATTCCCTCACTCTCCACCTCAAGCTGGTGTGTGGTGAGCGTTCTGGCGCTGATTGGCTGCCGTGCATCACCCAAGTGGGTGCTACACATTGGTGGTGGTTAGTGAGGTCCCCCCTTCACTGTAAAGCGCTTTGGGTGTCTTGAGTGTCTAGAAAAGCACTATATAAATTATATTTATTATTATTATTATTATTATTATTACTAACAGTTTTTGAGAAGATGCGTTTTTATTTTGTAACCATAATCACTATCTTGAAGGCTATGACATAGACTAAATAACAGGATACTATATTAATCTATCAAGGAACCACAGCACATGACAGTGGGCTACTCGACGCAGTTGTAGGTAATAACATCATTTTGGACGTAACTTCTGGCCCCTTACAGGGGGGCCCCCTTTGGGGGCTCCAGGCAAAGGTGACAAGAGTATGCCTAACAGTACGGCCCACTGCTGCTTACAGGCAACCTCACCGCTAGATGCCACTAAATCCTGAACAGCACCTTGAAATAAGCAGTTATTTCTTGGATTGCATAGTCATTACTATTAATATTTAAGTGATTTACGCTTTTTTACGTATGTGTAAAATAAGGAGGTTTTGCGTTTTTGGGATTAACCCCCAAACCTTTCTGTCATGGGTGAAACAAACTGCTGCCTCACTATCCCCTGATCACTATTGTTAGGACATTGATAAATGAACGTTGTCCCTCTTGCTCTTATTTTCAATAGCTTACCTCGCTGCGGCCAGTGCCATGGCAACACACATGTCGTTATTCTGTGTGACACGCACCGCCATCTCAACTTTATCTAGCATCTGGGCCCGCCCGGCGAACATGGCCACCACAGGGGCTATCTTGGTGACACAGTCGATCTGACAGTCCACCTCACATCCTAGCAAACACACACACACACACACACACACACACACACACACACACACACACACACACACACACACACATACATACACACACACAAACAAATAAACTAATGAATACCCCAGAGTAACAACATAACATAACATAATTAAGCCAAAGTTACACACAATTGAATGGTGACAGATCTGTGTGTCTGTAAGTGAGTGTGTGTATTACCAGTCTCTTCTTTGCGGGCGTCAACATTTCTGATGAAAGATTTCAGGCTTGCATTCCGCCAAGGCCCGTTTATGGGGAGCTTGGCTTTAGGACCTGAGGAGTTAACAACAGAATGATTAACTACTTAATCCCTCAGTCATATTTCTAGAATTTCCAGAACAAAAAAGAACAAAAGTCTTTTGTCACCAAAATGAGGGAGAGGGAGAAAGCGTTTGCAGTGCTAGACATAAACCCTCAAACCCATTGTTGAATAATAAACTCATCATCATTATTATTATAATTAAAATGATGATCATTATATTTTAGTCAGCAAAAACCTCTCATTCCAAAACAAGGACATCAGTGTGACTATTGGGGAACATTTTGAATGGAATGGGAAGTCGGGACGAGCGGTTTTGTGAGAACATGAGACACAGTGTTGTCATTGAGCTTCTCAATGTCAGAAGCTTGCATCCCTTTGGCCGTCACCATTTACATGTTTTTTTCATCCCTTGTGAATTGTTGCGATTTGATAGTTTTAAAGTTTATGGGCAGAAGTAAATCCCACTTGTGCAGAACATATGTCCTCTCTGTCTTGTAACGATGTACATAACATTTGTTATGATCACGTGTGCTATTTCTTGCAATATTCAATACAAATTTGCATATATTGTTTGGTATTTTTAATAACAATATGTGGTCTTTTTAACACATATAATGTACGTTGATCTTAAAGCTTCAAAGCTAAAGAGTCTATTACTAATATATGTGTAAAACCTTTTGATTTCTAGTTCATGTTTTGTACATATATTCTTGTTCTGTACCACTTCACTGTGTTTCATACTATCTTCATGTTTCATGGGACTCTCATTCACTCATAGCCTACCTCCCTTCTGTCTGTAGGGGTCGTTGAGTGGCAAATCGTAAACAGTCCCTGGGCCAAAGAAGCTGTAGGTGCGCTGAGTCAGGTCCTCTGCATTCACATCTGCTCAGGCATTTCATTATCATTAATATTAAATATTAAATAAGTGTTAACTTCATATATTTTAACGAATAAATGAGACAATAAGTTGTATTTGGAAGTTAAAAAGAGTAACTAAACACCCTCGCCATAAGTGGCGAGGAAGGTTACTGTGATGGCTGTTTCCGAGTGGCTCAAATCAAAATCAGATGTAAATGTGTGGATTGCTGACCTGATTGGTGGTTATTCTTTTTCAAAGTCTTCAAATATAATCAGGTATAACCCGTAGAGTTCCAAATATTTTAAACTTGCATGGTTTTCAACATCCAAGTCTCATGTATGGGCTCTAATCACTAGAGGGTAAAATATTTAACGGTTGGCTCTGTGTGTGTGTATGTGTGTGTCTGTACCTCCACAGTGACTCAGCGACTCCAGCAACACGTACGCCTGGTCTCCGTAGCACGTCTGCTCCCCCGTCTCCCTGCGGTAGAAAGGATTTGCTGACTCAGCACGAAACTCTGGAAAGGGCTCAAGTTCTGACAGCACCTCCTTAAGGCTGTCCATGTTGTACATCCAATGCATGGGCTGGGCTGAGGGCAAGAGAGAGACAGAGAAATGAGAGACAGTGTGAGTCAGTGAGTCATTAAGTCATCATGAGAGAGATGGGATAGCTAAACTAAATGATGTTCAATATTTCTCTGTGATCTACATTCAATCCTCTTAAAGCACATCACAATTATCTAAAGAGCCAGAGCAGGGCTCCAGAGCGCTTGGCGGACGCTGACACATCTAGTTAATAGTCTGATTTGTTGAATTCGATACACTTTGAGGGTGTGTGTGTCCCTATTCTATATTCATCTTCAATGCACCCTGGACAGCTTTGTAGCAACCATGCTTGATGGAGCTATGAAGTGAATATTGAAGACATTATAACTCATAGCAGTAATAGGTGAGCGTCTAGCTGTTTTGTATGTGTGATTCATTCACTACCCAATCTAAAGTGTAACTAAACTCCAGCACTGTATTTGTTTTTTGCGAAACTCTGCATATAAATGTAAAAAGGTAACGGCATTGCTTGCCTTTGCTACATCTATGGTTTAATGGTTTAAATGTATACAAAGGTTTGAATTTATTTTTAATTTTCCCGAAGCCAAAAATACGATTATCACTTTCAATCGTGTGAAGGTTGACATTTTTTTATGCACTCTAAAACATAACTGAGTTATGCAAGTGATCATGATTTGGACAGGCCACGTGAGGACAACCCAAAGCATATCAGAATATGTTATCGGTAAGGAAAACATGTCTATCACAGGCATGCTTCTCACTGATTATGCTGCTAGGGTGATTGGTGTCTTCTCACTGACTTGATAATATAATGAGACATGGCAACACAGTTGTCTGACACATTAGAGCATTTGAAATTTTTCTATTGTCAGTTTCTCCAACCACGATCAACCATATCCAACCATACAGATTTAAACAGTTAATCCCCTAGCCTGGGAACCAGACGAATCTCGCAACCTCATGTTTAATTTGCTCTGCAAATAAGGTCTGTCTCCCCTCCCATACAAAAATATTTCTGCCCGGTACGATTAAGACCGACCAATTACAACCATCTATCAAATATGAGGCGAGCCGTTGAGGCCTTTTCAACAACAACAAAGATGACTGCCACGGATGAAGAACGGTCTGTTGATTCTGCTATCGAGACAGTATAGAAAGAACTGGACGTTCGCCAGAAAATGGCACTCTGATCATACCACTACGGCCTCCATCTGATATTTGATTGCAGCTGGAGCAAAGCATAGCAACAACAGTTTAATTATCGTTGATTTTTGTACTGCTTGTTTGCATGCAGAAAATCCACCATGTAGTTTCTTGTTATTTAAAAACCATTAAGCATTTTCTACTGGAAGAATGATAGAAGGAGGGTTGAAGACCCTCTGTCCCACCAAGTTATCGTACCTGCTGCATCTGCCACAGCTGCCCCGATAATGGCCCCTATGGCTCTGTCAGCCAGGTCAGCCATCTGAAGGTCTGTGGTTAAAGAAAGTTGTAGAATGTTATAGCATGTTATAGAATGGAACATCATGTCCTTTTATAATTATTTATTCTCATAAACTTTGGAGCTTGAAAAAAAAAACACATTCAGCTTGAATATATTTCCTCTCTTTCTTTTGTGTGTGTGTGTGTGGCTCCTTCTCACTCTATCTCAAATCAACGTAATTAAGCTTGTTAACCTT
>NW_028177739.1:0-5022 GCF_964030765.1 Micromesistius poutassou | reverse complement strand
TGTGTGTGTGTGTGTGTGTGTGTGTGTGTGTGTGTGTGTGCATGCATGTATGTGTGTATGTGTCTGTGTATGTGTGTCTGTGCGTGTGTGTTTGTGTGTGTGTGTGTGTGTGTGTGTGTGTGTGTGAGTGTTTGTGTGCATTTGCATGTGTGTGGGTGCTTGCGTGTGTGTGTGTGTATGTGTGTGTGTGTGTCTGTGTGTGTGCATGTGTGTGTGTGTGTGTGTGTGTGTGTGTGTGTGCATATCCGTATGTGAGTGCATGCATGTGTGTGTGTGTGTATGTGTGTGTGTGTGTGTGTGTGTGTGTGTGTGTGTGTGTGTGTGTGTGTGTGTGTGTGCATGTGTTTGTTTGTCTGTGTGTGTGTGTGTGTGTGTGTGTGTGTGTGTGTGTATATGTGTGTGTGTGTGTGTGTGTGTGTGTGTGCATGCGTTTGTTTGTCTGTGTGTGTGTGTGTGTGTGTGTGTGTGTGTGTGTGTGTGTGTGTGTGTGTGTGTGTGTGCTGACCAGGGGTTGGGGTGATGTCATCAGTGGGCAGTACATTAATGGGCTGCATGGGGTCTGATCAGCGGGACCCTAGGGGCCCTCGGGGACAGCCCAGACACACTCTAATGTATATTAGGAGACGTCCATCTCGGGCCCCGGCCCCCGAGCCATACACCACATCCCATAATACACGGCACATCCCTGGCATGTCACATACACAAGGCCGGCACAGGGGAGACGTAATACCAATTAGTGTAGCTGGAGAAGTGTGTGTGTTTGTGTGTGTGCGTATGTGCGTACAGGCATGTGTGTGTGTGTATGTGTGTGTGTGTGTGTGTATGTGTGTGTGTGTGTGTGTGTGTGGGTGTGCGTGTGTGTGTGTGTGTGTATATATGTGTGTGTGTGTGTGTATGCATGTGTGTGTGTGTATATGTGTGTGTGTGTGCGTGTGTATCTTGAGGGGTTCCTGTGTACACTTTAACAGTCTGTGTGTGTGTGCCCTCCTCCACCGCCCGTCCGCTGGAGGTCATCTGGAGGTCATCTGGAGGTCATCTTCAGCTCCTTGACGCCGCCCCGGGCCTCGGTGTGCGTCCGCAATGTGCAGAGCCCATGTGCTAACGCCATCTTTGTTGTGCGTCCTTAATGTATCGTCCTTCCGTTGCCCCCCCGATGGTCGCGCTGGCCCAGCGTACACAACGCATGAGCGCACAGCGCCGTGCCGCGGGCCGTACCGCCGCCGCCGCCCACCGCCGCGTCACGTTTGTTTTCAACGTCACTGAAAGCGACACTGGGACAAACAGTGGCAGAGCGACGGACAGGCTGTGTATTGTAACTCTGTGTGTAAAAGGTGTCCTTTTGTGTAACTTGAGCAGGCCCTGAATGCAAACACTGCCTTTGGGTAATTGGATATTGGCTGGAAAAGTTCCGGTGTGATTTGACGTCTGTTGAATCCACTAACTGTGTTCCTAGACCTAATTGAAATCTACACTTTCCCGATTGTGTTGCTCGTTGAGACTGCGGGCCAAGTTTCTCTTCCACTACATTTGATAAAGCCGGAATAACAACACCAGGCTCTGTCCTCGGATAACATCTGGTCCATTCCAAGGTCTGATAGGTCTCAGTGGGACCTTGCTATCCGACCGCATTTCCAACAATAAGATCCAAAATGAACGGCTTATTTTTTTTGTCTTTTCACATTTGACAAACTAAATTGCAGGTAACGGACCGGCAGGTTTTCATCTTTCTGAACAGCCAGCCCCTCAGGACGCTGGATGGAATGGGCTCGGCTAAAGAGCTACGCTGTTCCCTGTAATGCCGCTTTTCCACCGACAGTCCTCGACTTGGCCCCGCCTTTTTTTGCGTTTCCATTGGCAAAAAAAGTACCTGGTACCTGGTACCTGGTACCTGGTACTTTTTTTAGTACCACCTCCGTCGAGGTTCCAAGCGAGCGGTGTAGGTACTTTTGTGTGACGTAAACAGGTTGCTGGCCACTGATTGGCCAGAGAGTGACGCCACCGGACGAGTCACGATGAGGAACATGAAAACCCGACACCCGGCCGGCGTCTTTAGACACCGCTAGCGTCTGCCTTCAGTCCACAACAGCGACTGAAATTTGGAAATGGAAGGAACAACAAAGAGTAGAAGAAGAAGCAAGCACACCAACACCTCCCAGTCCTCCTCCGGTGTTGTTTTGTTTAGCCTAGCCCCGAGCCCTGTGTGTGTGTGTGTGGCGTGGATAACGTACGTCACTGCGGTGTCGCGCGTGCGCGCTACGTGACGACCCGCCCACGTCGGAGAGGTTCTCTTCTACCACCCGCCCCACGTTGAAGAGGCACTTTTCCAGACGGAAACGCGACGGAACGCCCGGAAACCAAACCGAGTCGCGCCGCGCTAAGTCGTGGCGAGTGGAGCTGGTGCTGTCGTGGAAAAGCGAGCGTAAGAGAGCAACTGGCCGTGGGAAAAGCGCCTGAACTGGAACCACTTTGTTGACCAACAGTGGAGCGGGAACGTGGCCAGCTGTGGACTAATTGGATGTTTTGGATGAATTTTAAGCAGGTCAGAGACACGCGCGCGCGGAGAGGAAGAGATAAACCTTATTCTCAAGGAGAACTCAGCAGCAGCCACCTGGGGAGGAAAGGAGTTCTTCATCCATCACAGCCACATATATCTATAAATACACACGCTAGCACACAATTAGCCATCAGGGGTGATTGTGCGTGTGTGTTTGTGTGTGTGTGTGTGTGTGTGTGTGGGTTTGTGTACGTGTGCGTGTGTGTTTGTGTGGGTATGAAAGCGAGGGACCAATCACAAGTGCAGCTCTAGTTTCAGGCGTTTATGCGTCGAGTGTGTCAAACTTGCCCGGCGATTCGGTTGCAAAGTCGTCATTGTATTGATCGATTCTTCTACTTTTCATTTCCGACAGGCAGGCACATAAAGGGCATGTGCTGCCTCACGCCAGCTAAAGCCAGCAGCGTGCAAACAGAAGCGATGTACGTGTTTGTGTGCATATAGAGCAGGACGGTGAGATCCGTCACACCCCGGCCACTCCAGACCCAATCTAATGCCCGGCGGGCACTGGAAGACTTTGGGCTGTCCACTTCTGATCCCATCAACCAGGACCCATGTTAGTGTGAACAGGGCCTGAGATAAAGATGGAAACGACCATTGCTTCTCCTCCTGCACCACCTCTCCTCTCCCCCTTCTCCTCCACCACCTCTCCTCTCCCCTTCTCCTCCACCACCTCTCCTCTCCCCTTCTCCTCCACCACCTCTCCTCTCCCCTTCTCCTCCACCACCTCTCCTCTCCCCTTCTCCTCCACCACCTCTCCTCTCCCCTTCTCCTCCACCACCTCTCCTCTCCCCTTCTCCTCCACCACCTCTCCTCTCCCCTTCTCCTCCACCACCTCTCCTCTCCCCTTCTCCTCCACCACCTCTCCTCTCCCCTTCTCCTGCACCACCTCTCCTCTCCCCTTCTCCTCCACCACCTCTCCTCTCCCCCTTCTCCTCCACCACCTCCACCTTCACTCTGAGCGTAATTGCCGACCCATGTGGTTGCTCTTGCGTTAACAAGCACTGCACAAACCCATGTGGATTAGTATATGGGGCGGGGTGGGGGGTTAGGAGGCAGGTCGTAACAGATGCTAATCGGCGGTCGTAACAGATGCTAATGATACGAGAACACGTTTTTTTAATAACGTGTCTAGAAGTCTTCTGCACATGGTATGTGTCCATTTTGATTCCCTCCACACACAAACACAAACACCACCCACACACTCGTGGACGTGTTGATCTTGTGGACGCCGTTGTGCTGGCCAATCACGGCGGCGGTAGTAGAGGTTGTTTACTGCTGGATGCCGTGCAGCCCCAGAGCGATGCCTGCATCGCCTCCCCTCAAATGGAGGAGAGACAGCATGCCAGTGCACTGAGGTGTTCTCCCATGGAGCAGCGCTGTGGGGGGGGTGGGCAGGGGGGTCAATGGCTGAGTCAGGGGATTGAACGGAGGAGGACTCAGGTAAAGGTCTCTCTAATTATTTATGTTTTCACCAGTAAAAAAAGAAAGAATCCCACGAAGGGAAGTGGTACCCCTCTCACTGGATGTGTCCACGCATCTGAGACCTCTGAGAACTGGTGCTCTCACACACGCACGCACGCACACACACACACACACTTGATACACCCCCCCCCCCCCCCCCAAAGACACACGGACACTCTTGATACACCAACACACAAATGCACACACACACACACACACACACACACACACACACACACACACACCCTGTGGTTCCCCGTTGACGGAGAGTCTTCTCAGAGTCGGGCGCTCCCCCCCCCCCCCCACTGGGCTTGGCGAGGGCATCAGCGTCATTAACGCCCCCCCAGCCCCCCCGCCACAGGGGGCCCGGCTTCTGGCCAAGACGGATAGAAATGATGAATAAAAAGAAAACAGCGTTCTTATTCGTCCTGTGATGTGGGGGCTTCTCCTGGTGCACAGGAAGCCCTCCAGAGGTATTCTGTACAGTCTGGTGCTTTCAGCGCATTCCCTCGCCCCTCGCTCGCTGCTTCGTAATGTTTGCCTTTGAATGTCGTCCGATCCCTTCTCCCCGGGCTCCTCTCTCTCTCTCTCTCTCTCTCTCTCTCTCTCTCTCTCTCTCTCTCTCTGTGTGTGCTGAGGCCAGCGACCGGGCGAGGGAGGGGGGGAGGGGGGGGAGGGGGGGGTGGAGAGAACCACAATACACACCGAGTGGAAGCCACACAACGCATGACACAATACAAATAACACACAACAACACATGAATCACACTCCACACTAACCGAAGAGCACACCGTGCATTTAGCTCATGACATAATGCTGATAACGCACAACACCGCACAATGCCAGTGACACACTCGATACAAGTAACACACAGCACAACACAATACCAATGACCCATGACACCAAACGAGTATCACAGCACTGATACACAATGCAAGTCACACACAGCACAATACAAATAAAACACGACACAATACCAATAACACACACCACACAATACAAGTCAC
>NW_028177740.1:0-1000 GCF_964030765.1 Micromesistius poutassou | reverse complement strand
ACAAAATATGATTAGGTATAGCGTACAGGTTATGTGTATGACGTTGTTATTACACTGGATTTTACAGTATACAGTTTGCATAGTTTCATAGCAGAGCCAACCCGATAAGCCGGGCTGTTTTGTTTGTTTTTAAAACACAACCAAGAGAAGCAGATATGTCAACTGGAGGAAAAGAAAGTGAAGCGACATTATTGTATTGGAGTTATATCTGTTGCAGTGACATCGGGGAACTTTTAAAGTTGAGAAGATATGCAACACGTGGGGAAAAGCCCCTTCAATGGTTTTGTTCAAAAGAAATCACTGCACTCAAACTTCCCTTTACCATGTAGTCACAAAGTTGTAAGCGCTTCACTAAATCAGGTAACACCACAGCACTCGACTTTACAATAGCGGGCGACCACTTTACGATAAACTGAATGCATAAAGTATAAACATTTTTTTTTTCCACCCCGGGTCAGAAGTTAACGCACAAAAAAAGCGAACTTAGAAAAGTCGTAGAGAATGCGTGTAGGGACAGTTTCAACGCTATCTCCTTAACCTGACCATCTTGCAGAAGCAGCTGCGCCCGAACGATGACATTAAACACTAAACCACACCAAACCCTCTGCTCATTTCACAGGTGTTATTTATTTGTTTATTTCACCATATGCACATTTTCTACGAGCGGCATCAAACCACCACCAACCTACCACGACTACAGAGGCGGGCTGCGGTGTATATAACAAGGCGAACATTACTATCTGTATTTAGGATGATGATCATGATTATCGTTAACTTACCGTGATCGACAACGGTACTGTAGGTGCACGCGGAGGGAGGATATAATTCGCTAAGATAATGAGATGTGCAGCGTGCAACACAACCACACTGTAAACACTAACAATATCACTCCGCCCGGGGACCTAACTTAAGTTCGACACTAAAAAAAAAAAAAAAAAAAAAAGAGAGCTGCTGCTGCCGTTGACGGGAGAGAGAGAGAGAGAGAGAGAGAGAGAGAGAG
>NW_028177741.1:0-14104 GCF_964030765.1 Micromesistius poutassou | reverse complement strand
CTATCAACTATCAACTATCAACTATCACTTATCAACTATCAACTATCAACTATCAACTATCAACTATCAACTATCACTTATCAACTATCAACTATCAACTATCACTTATCAACTATCAACTATCAACTATCAACTATCAACTATCAACTATCACTTATCAACTATCAACTATCAACTATCAACTATCAACTATCACTTATCAACTATCAACTATCAACTATCAACTATCACTATCATCAACTATCAACTATCAACTATCAACTATCACTTATCAACTATCAACTATCAACTATCAACTATCAACTATCACTTATCAACTATCAACTATCAACTATCACTTATCAACTATCAACTATCAACTATCACTTATCAACTATCAACTATCAACTATCAACTATCAACTATCAACTATCAACTATCAACTATCACTTATCAACTATCAACTATCAACTATCAACTATCACTTATCAACTATCAACTATCAACTATCAACTATCAACTATCACTTATAAACTATCAACTATCAACTATCAACTATCAACTATCAACTATCACTTATCACTTATCAACTATCAACTATCAACTATCAACTATCAACTATCACTTATCACTTATCACTTATCACTTATGAACTATCAACTATCAACTATCAACTATCAACTATCACTTATTAACTATCAACTATCAACTATCACTTATCAACTATCAACTATCAACTATCAACTATCAACTATCACTTATCACTTATCACTTATCAACTATCAACTATCAACTATCAACTATCAACTATCAACTATCAACTATCAACTATCAACTATCAACTATCACTTATCACTTATCACTTATCAACTATCAACTATCAACTATCAACTATCAACTATCACTTATCAACTATCAACTATCAACTATCAACTATCAACTATCAACTATCAACTATCAACTATCACTTATCAACTATCACTTATCAACTATCAACTATCACTTATCAACTATCACTTATCAACTATCAACTATCAACTATCACTTATCACTTATCAACTATCAACTATCAACTATCAACTATCAACTATCACTTATCAACTATCAACTATCAACTATCACTTATCAACTATCAACTATCAACTATCAACTATCAACTATCAACTATCAACTATCAACTATCACTTATCAACTATCAACTATCAACTATCAACTATCACTTATCAACTATCAACTATCAACTATCAACTATCAACTATCAACTATCAACTATCAACTATCAACTATCAACTATCAACTATCAACTATCACTTATCAACTATCAACTATCAACTATCAACTATCAACTATCACTTATCACTTATCAACTATCAACTATCACTTATCAACTATCAACTATCAACTATCAACTATCAACTATCACTTATCACTTATCAACTATCAACTATCAACTATCAACTATCAACTATCAACTATCACTTATCACTTATCAACTATCAACTATCAACTATCAACTATCAACTATCAACTATCACTTATCAACTATCAACTATCAACTATCAACTATCAACTATCACTTATCAACTATCAACTATCAACTATCACTTATCAACTATCAACTATCAACTATCAACTATCAACTATCAACTATCACTTATCAACTATCAACTATCAACTATCAACTATCAACTATCACTTATCAACTATCAACTATCAACTATCAACTATCAACTATCACTTATCAACTATCAACTATCAACTATCAACTATCACTTATCAACTATCAACTATCAACTATCAACTATCAACTATCACTTATCAACTATCAACTATCAACTATCAACTATCAACTATCAACTATCACTTATCACTTATCAACTATCAACTATCAACTATCAACTATCAACTATCACTTATCACTTATCACTTATCACTCATGAACTATCAACTATCAACTATCAACTATCAACTATCACTTATCACTTATCAACTATCAACTATCACTTATCAACTATCAACTATCAACTATCAACTATCAACTATCACTTATCACTTATCAACTATCAACTATCAACTATCAACTATCAACTATCAACTATTATCAACTATCAACTATCAACTATCAACTATCAACTATCAACTATCAACTATCACTTATCAACTATCAACTATCAACTATCACTTATCAACTATCAACTATCAACTATCAACTATCAACTATCAACTATCACTTATCAACTATCAACTATCAACTATCAACTATCAACTATCACTTATCAACTATCAACTATCAACTATCAACTATCACTTATCAACTATCAACTATCAACTATCAACTATCACTTATCAACTATCAACTATCAACTATCAACTATCAACTATCAACTATCAACTATCAACTATCAACTATCACTTATCAACTATCAACTATCAACTATCACTTATCAACTATCAACTATCAACTATCAACTATCAACTATCAACTATCAACTATCAACTATCACTTAGCACTTATCAACTATCAACTATCAACTATCAACTATCACTTATCACTTATCACTTATCAACTATCAACTATCAACTATCAACTATCACTTATCAACTATCAACTATCACTTATCAACTATCAACTATCAACTATCAACTATCAACTATCAACTATCAACTATCAACTATCACTTATCAACTATCAACTATCAACTATCACTTATCAACTATCAACTATCAACTATCACTTATCAACTATCAACTATCAACTATCAACTATCAACTATCAACTATCAACTATCACTTAGCACTTATCAACTATCAACTATCAACTATCAACTATCACTTATCACTTATCACTTATCACTTATCACTTATCACTTATCAACTATCAACTATCAACTATCACTTATCAACTATCAACTATCACTTATCAACTATCAACTATCAACTATCAACTATCAACTATCAACTATCAACTATCAACTATCAACTATCACTTATCAACTATCAACTATCACTATCAACTATCAACTATCAACTATCAACTATCACTTATCAACTATCAACTATCAACTATCAACTATCAACTATCACTTATCAACTATCAACTATCAACTATCAACTATCAACTATCAACTATCAACTATCAACTATCACTTATCACTTATCAACTATCAACTATCACTTATCACTTATCACTTATCACTTATCAACTATCAACTATCAACTATCAACTATCAACTATCACTTATCAACTATCAACTATCAACTATCAACTATCAACTATCAACTATCAACTATCAACTATCAACTATCAACTATCACTTATCAACTATCAACTATCAACTATCAACTATCAACTATCAACTATCAACTATCAACTATCAACTATCAACTATCAACTATCAACTATCACTTATCACTTATCAACTATCAACTATCAACTATCAACTATCAACTATCACTTATCAACTATCAACTATCACTTATCAACTATCAACTATCAACTATCAACTATCACTATCAACTATCAACTATCAACTATCAACTATCAACTATCACTATCAACTATCAACTATCAACTATCACTTATCAACTATCAACTATCAACTATCAACTATCACTTATCAACTATCAACTATCAACTATCAACTATCACTTATCAACTATCAACTATCAACTATCAACTATCAACTATCAACTATCAACTATCAACTATCACTTATCACTTATCAACTATCAACTATCACTTATCACTTATCACTTATCACTTATCAACTATCAACTATCAACTATCAACTATCAACTATCACTTATCAACTATCAACTATCAACTATCAACTATCAACTATCAACTATCAACTATCACTTATCAACTATCAACTATCAACTATCAACTATCACTTATCAACTATCAACTATCAACTATCAACTATCAACTATCACTTATCACTTATCAACTATCAACTATCAACTATCAACTATGAACTATCACTTATCACTTATCACTTATCACTTATCAACTATCAACTATCAACTATCACTTATCAACTATCAACTATCAACTATCAACTATCAACTATCAACTATCAACTATCAACTATCACTTATCACTTATCAACTATCAACTATCACTTATCACTTATCACTTATCACTTATCAACTATCAACTATCAACTATCAACTATCAACTATCACTTATCAACTATCAACTATCAACTATCAACTATCAACTATCAACTATCAACTATCACTTATCAACTATCAACTATCAACTATCAACTATCACTTATCAACTATCAACTATCAACTATCAACTATCAACTATCACTTATCACTTATCAACTATCAACTATCAACTATCAACTATGAACTATCACTTATCACTTATCACTTATCACTTATCAACTATCAACTATCAACTATCAACTATCAACTATCAACTATCACTTATCAACTATCAACTATCACTTATCAACTATCAACTATCAACTATCAACTATCAACTATCAACTATCACTTATCAACTATCAACTATCAACTATCAACTATCAACTATCACTTATCAACTATCAACTATCAACTATCAACTATCAACTGTCACTTATCAACTATCAACTATCAACTATCAACTATCAACTATCACTTATCAACTATCAACTATCAACTATCAACTATCAACTATCAACTATCACTTATCACTTATCAACTATCAACTATCAACTATGAACTATGAACTATCACTTATCACTTATCACTTATCACTTATCAACTATCAACTATCAACTATCAACTATCAACTATCAACTATCAACTATCAACTGTCACTTATCAACTATCAACTATCAACTATCAACTATCAACTATCACTTATCAACTATCAACTATCAACTATCAACTATCAACTATCAACTATCAACTATCACTTATCAACTATCAACTATCAACTATCAACTATCAACTATCACTTATCAACTATCAACTATCAACTATCAACTATCAACTATCAACTATCACTTATCACTTATCAACTATCAACTATCAACTATCAACTATCAACTATCACTTATCAACTATCAACTATCACTTATCAACTATCAACTATCAACTATCAACTATCAACTATCAACTATCAACTATCAACTATCAACTATCACTTATCAACTATCAACTATCACTTATCAACTATCAACTATCACTTATCAACTATCAACTATCAACTATCAACTATCAACTATCAACTATCACTTATCAACTATCAACTATCAACTATCAACTATCAACTATCAACTATCAACTATCACTTATCACTTATCAACTATCAACTATCACTTATCACTTATCACTTATCACTTATCAACTATCAACTATCAACTATCAACTATCAACTATCACTTATCAACTATCAACTATCAACTATCAACTATCAACTATCAACTATCAACTATCACTTATCAACTATCAACTATCAACTATCAACTATCACTTATCAACTATCAACTATCAACTATCAACTATCAACTATCACTTATCACTTATCAACTATCAACTATCAACTATGAACTATGAACTATCACTTATCACTTATCACTTATCACTTATCAACTATCAACTATCAACTATCAACTATCAACTATCAACTATCACTTATCAACTATCAACTATCACTTATCAACTATCAACTATCAACTATCAACTATCAACTATCAACTATCACTTATCAACTATCAACTATCAACTATCAACTATCAACTATCACTTATCAACTATCAACTATCAACTATCAACTATCAACTGTCACTTATCAACTATCAACTATCAACTATCAACTATCAACTATCACTTATCAACTATCAACTATCAACTATCAACTATCAACTATCAACTATCACTTATCACTTATCAACTATCAACTATCAACTATGAACTATGAACTATCACTTATCACTTATCACTTATCACTTATCAACTATCAACTATCAACTATCAACTATCAACTATCAACTATCAACTATCAACTGTCACTTATCAACTATCAACTATCAACTATCAACTATCACTTATCAACTATCAACTATCAACTATCAACTATCAACTATCAACTATCACTTATCACTTATCAACTATCAACTATCAACTATGAACTATGAACTATCACTTATCACTTATCACTTATCACTTATCAACTATCAACTATCAACTATCAACTATCAACTATCAACTATCACTTATCAACTATCAACTATCACTTATCAACTATCAACTATCAACTATCAACTATCAACTATCAACTATCAACTATCAACTATCAACTATCAACTATCACTTATCAACTATCAACTATCAACTATCAACTATCAACTATCACTTATCAACTATCAACTATCAACTATCAACTATCAACTATCAACTATCACTTATCAACTATCAACTATCAACTATCAACTATCAACTATCACTTATCAACTATCAACTATCAACTATCAACTATCACTTATCAACTATCAACTATCAACTATCAACTATCAACTATCAACTATCACTTATCAACTATCAACTATCAACTATCAACTATCAACTATCAACTATCAACTATCACTTATCAACTATCAACTATCAACTATCAACTATCAACTATCAACTATCACTTATCAACTATCAACTATCAACTATCAACTATCAACTATCAACTATCAACTATCAACTATCAACTATCAACTATCACTTATCACTTATCACTTATCAACTATCAACTATCAACTATCACTTATCAACTATCAACTATCAACTATCAACTATCAACTATCAACTATCAACTATCAACTATCAACTATCAACTATCAACTATCAACTATCAACTATCAACTATCAACTATCACTTATCAACTATCAACTATCACTTATCAACTATCAACTATCAACTATCAACTATCAACTATCACTTATCACTTATCACTTATCAACTATCAACTATCACTTATCACTTATCACTTATCAACTATCAACTATCAACTATCACTTATCAACTATCAACTATCAACTATCAACTATCACTTATCAACTATCAACTATCAACTATCAACTATCACTTATCAACTATCAACTATCAACTATCAACTATCAACTATCACTTATCAACTATCAACTATCAACTATCACTTATCAACTATCAACTATCAACTATCAACTATCAACTATCACTTATCACTTATCACTTATCAACTATCAACTATCAACTATCACTTATTATCTATCAACTATCAACTATCAACTATCACTTATCAACTATCAACTATCAACTATCAACTATCACTTATCAACTATCAACTATCAACTATCAACTATCAACTATCACTTATCAACTATCAACTATCAACTATCACTTATCAACTATCAACTATCAACTATCAACTATCAACTATCACTTATCAACTATCAACTATCAACTATCAACTATCACTTATCAACTATCAACTATCACTTATCACTTATCACTTATCAACTATCAACTATCAACTATCAACTATCACTTATCAACTATCAACTATCACTTATCAACTATCAACTATCAACTATCACTTATCAACTATCAACTATCAACTATCAACTATCAACTATCAACTATCAACTATCAACTATCAACTATCAACTATCAACTATCACTTATCACTTATCAACTATCAACTATCAACTATCAACTATCAACTATCACTTATCAACTATCAACTATCAACTATCAACTATCACTTATCAACTATCAACTATCAACTATCACTTATCAACTATCAACTATCAACTATCAACTATCAACTATCACTTATCAACTATCAACTATCAACTATCAACTATCAACTATCAACTATCAACTATCAACTATCACTTATCACTTATCACTTATCAACTATCAACTATCAACTATCAACTATCACTTATCAACTATCAACTATCACTTATCAACTATCAACTATCAACTATCACTTATCAACTATCAACTATCAACTATCAACTATCAACTATCACAACTATCAACTATCAACTATCAACTATCAACTATCACTTATCACTTATCACTTATCAACTATCAACTATCAACTATCACTTATCAACTATCAACTATCAACTATCAACTATCACTTATCAACTATCAACTATCAACTATCAACTATCACTTATCAACTATCAACTATCAACTATCAACTATCAACTATCACTTATCAACTATCAACTATCAACTATCACTTATCAACTATCAACTATCAACTATCAACTATCAACTATCACTTATCACTTATCACTTATCAACTATCAACTATCAACTATCACTTATCAACTATCAACTATCAACTATCAACTATCACTTATCAACTATCAACTATCAACTATCAACTATCACTTATCAACTATCAACTATCAACTATCAACTATCAACTATCACTTATCAACTATCAACTATCAACTATCACTTATCAACTATCAACTATCAACTATCAACTATCAACTATCACTTATCAACTATCAACTATCAACTATCAACTATCAACTATCACTTATCACTTATCAACTATCAACTATCAACTATCAACTATCAACTATCAACTATCAACTATCACTTATCAACTATCAACTATCAACTATCAACTATCACTTATCAACTATCAACTATCAACTATCAACTATCAACTATCACTTATCAACTATCAACTATCAACTATCAACTATCACTTATCACTTATCACTTATCAACTATCAACTATCAACTATCAACTATCAACTATCAACTATCAACTATCACTTATCAACTATCAACTATCAACTATCACTTATCAACTATCAACTATCAACTATCAACTATCAACTATCAACTATCAACTATCAACTATCAACTATCACTTATCAACTATCACTTATCAACTATCAACTATCAACTATCACTTATCAACTATCAACTATCAACTATCAACTATCAACTATCAACTATCAACTATCACTTATCAACTATCAACTATCAACTATCAACTATCAACTATCACTTATCAACTATCAACTATCAACTATCAACTATCACTTATCAACTATCAACTATCAACTATCAACTATCAACTATCAACTATCACTTATCAACTATCAACTATCAACTATCAACTATCAACTATCACTTATCAACTATCAACTATCAACTATCAACTATCAACTATCACTTATCAACTATCAACTATCAACTATCAACTATCACTTATCAACTATCAACTATCAACTATCACTTATCAACTATCAACTATCAACTATCAACTATCATCTATCAACTATCAACTATCAACTATCACTTATCAACTATCAACTATCACTTATCACTTATCAACTGTCAACTATCAACTATCAACTATCAACTATCAACTATCAACTATCAACTATCACTTATCAACTATCAACTATCAACTATCAACTATCAACTATCAACTATCAACTATCACTTATCAACTATCAACTATCAACTATCAACTATCAACTATCACTTATCAACTATCAACTATCAACTATCAACTATCAACTATCAACTATCAACTATCAACTATCAACTATCACTTATCAACTATCAACTATCAACTATCAACTATCACTTATCAACTATCAACTATCAACTATCAACTATCAACTATCAACTATCACTTATCAACTATCAACTATCAACTATCAACTATCAACTATCAACTATCAACTATCAACTATCACTTATCACTTATCAACTATCAACTATCAACTATGAACTATCAACTATCACTTATCACTTATCACTTATCAACTATCAACTATCAACTATCAACTATCACTTATCAACTATCAACTATCAACTATCACTTATCAACTATCAACTATCAACTATCAACTATCAACTATCAACTATCAACTATCACTTATCACTTATCACTTATCACTTATCAACTATCAACTATCAACTATCACTTATCAACTATCAACTATCAACTATCAACTATCACTTATCAACTATCAACTATCAACTATCAACTATCACTTATCAACTATCAACTATCAACTATCAACTATCACTTATCAACTATCAACTATCAACTATCAACTATCAACTATCAACTATCACTTATCACTTATCACTTATCAACTATCAACTATCAACTATCAACTATCAACTATCACTTATTAACTATCAACTATCAACTATCACTTATCAACTATCAACTATCAACTATCACTTATCAACTATCAACTATCAACTATCAACTATCAACTATCAACTATCACTTATCACTTATCACTTATCACTTATCAACTATCAACTATCAACTATCACTTATCAACTATCAACTATCAACTATCAACTATCACTTATCAACTATCAACTATCAACTATCAACTATCACTTATCAACTATCAACTATCAACTATCAACTATCAACTATCAACTATCAACTATCAACTATCAACTATCAACTATCAACTATCACTTATCACTTATCAACTATCAACTATCAACTATCAACTATCACTTATCACTTATCACTTATCAACTATCAACTATCAACTATCAACTATCAACTATCAACTATCAACTATCAACTATCAACTATCACTTATCACTTATCAACTATCAACTATCAACTATGAACTATCAAACTATCAACTATCACTTATCACTTATCACTTATCAACTATCAACTATCAACTATCAACTATCACTTATCAACTATCAACTATCAACTATCACTTATCAACTATCAACTATCAACTATCAACTATCAACTATCAACTATCAACTATCACTTATCACTTATCACTTATCACTTATCAACTATCAACTATCAACTATCACTTATCAACTATCAACTATCAACTATCAACTATCAACTATCACTTATCAACTATCAACTATCAACTATCAACTATCAACTATCACTTATCAACTATCAACTATCAACTATCAACTATCACTTATCAACTATCAACTATCAACTATCAACTATCAACTATCAACTATCACTTATCACTTATCACTTATCAACTATCAACTATCAACTATCAACTATCAACTATCACTTATTAACTATCAACTATCAACTATCACTTATCAACTATCAACTATCAACTATCAACTATCAACTATCAACTATCACTTATCACTTATCACTTATCAACTATCAACTATCAACTATCACTTATCAACTATCAACTATCAACTATCAACTATCACTTATCAACTATCAACTATCAACTATCAACTATCACTTATCAACTATCAACTATCAACTATCAACTATCAACTATCAACTATCAACTATCAACTATCAACTATCAACTATCAACTATCACTTATCACTTATCAACTATCAACTATCAACTATCAACTATCACTTATCACTTATCAACTATCAACTATCAACTATCAACTATCAACTATCAACTATCAACTATCAACTATCAACTATCACTTATCAACTATCAACTATGAACTATCAACTATCACTTATCACTTATCACTTATCACTTATCAACTATCAACTATCAACTATCAACTATCAACTATCAACTATCACTTATCAACTATCAAATATCAACTATCACTTATCAACTATCAACTATCAACTATCACTTATCACTTATCAACTATCAACTATCAACTATCAACTATCAACTATCAACTATCACTTATCAACTATCAACTATGAACTATGAACTATGAACTATCAACTATCAACTATCAACTATCAACTATCAACTATCAACTATCACTTATCAACTATCAACTATCAACTATCAACTATCAACTATCACTTATCAACTATCAACTATCAACTATCAACTATCAACTATCACTTATCAACTATCAACTATCAACTATCAACTATCAACTATCACTTATCAACTATCAACTATCAACTATCAACTATCAACTATCACTTATCACTTATCACTTATCACTTATCACTTATCAACTATCAACTATCAACTATCAACTATCAACTATCAACTATCACTTATCAACTATCAACTATCACTTATCAACTATCAACTATCAACTATCACTTATCAACTATCAACTATCAACTATCAACTATCAACTATCAACTATCAACTATCACTTATCACTTATCACTTATCAACTATCAACTATCAACTATCACTTATCAACTATCAACTATCAACTATCAACTATCAACTATCAACTATCAACTATCACTTATCAACTATCAACTATCAACTATCAACTATCACTTATCAACTATCAACTATCAACTATCAACTATCAACTATCACTTATCAACTATCAACTATCAACTATCACTTATCACTTATCACTTATCAACTATCAACTATCAACTATCAACTATCAACTATCAACTATCAACTATCACTTATCAACTATCAACTATCAACTATCAACTATCAACTATCAACTATCAACTATCAACTATCACTTATCAACTATCAACTATCAACTATCAACTATCAACTATCAACTATCAACTATCACTTATCAACTATCAACTATCAACTATCACTTATCAACTATCAACTATCAACTATCAACTATCACTTCTCAACTATCAACTATCAACTATCACTTATCAACTATCAACTATCAACTATCACTTATCAACTATCAACTATCAACTATCAACTATCAATTATCAACTATCAACTATCAACTATCAACTATCACTTATCAACTATCAACTATCAACTATCAACTGTCAACTATCAACTATCACTTATCAACTATCAACTATCAACTATCAACTATCACTTATCAACTATCAACTATCACTTATCAACTATCAACTATCAACTATCACTTATCACTTATCAACTATCAACTATCAACTATCACTTATCACTTATCAACTATCAACTATCAACTATCAACTATCAACTATCACTTATCAACTATCAACTATCAACTATCAACTATCACTTATCAACTATCAACTATCAACTATCAACTATCAACTATCACTTATCAACTATCAACTATCAACTATCACTTATCAACTATCAACTATCAACTATCAACTATCACTTATCACTTATCAACTATCAACTATCAACTATCACTTATCAACTATCAACTATCACTTATCAACTATCACTTATCAACTACCAACTATCACTTATCAACTATCAACTATCAACTATCACTTATCAACTATCAACTATCAACTATCAACTATCACTTATCAACTATCAACTATCAACTATCAACTATCACTTATCAACTATCAACTATCAACTATCAACTATCAACTATCACTTATCAACTATCAACTATCAACTATCACTTATCAACTATCAACTATCAACTATCAACTATCACTTATCACTTATCAACTATCAACTATCAACTATCACTTATCAACTATCAACTATCAACTATCACTTATCACTTATCAACTATCAACTATCAACTATCAACTATCAACTATCAACTATCACTTATCAACTATCAACTATCAACTATCACTTATCAACTATCAACTATCAACTATCAACTATCAACTATCAACTATCAACTATCAACTATCACTTATCAACTATCAACTATCAACTACCACTTATCAACTATCAACTATCAACTATCAACTATCACTTATCACTTATCAACTATCAACTATCAACTATCACTTATCAACTATCAACTATCAACTATCAACTATCAACTATCACTTATCAACTATCAACTATCAACTATCAACTATCACTTATCAACTATCAACTATCAACTATCAACTATCAAGTATCACTTATCAACTATCAACTATCAACTATCAACTATCACTTATCAACTATCAACTATCAACTATCAACTATCACTTATCAACTATCAACTATCAACTATCACTTATCACTTATCAACTATCAACTATCAACTATCAACTATCAACTATCAACTATCAACTATCAACTATCAACTATCAACTATCACTTATCAACTATCAACTATCACTTATCAACTATCAACTATCAACTATCAACTATCAACTATCAACTATCAACTATCAACTATCAACTATCACTTATCAACTATCAACTATCAACTATCACTTATCAACTATCAACTATCAACTATCAACTATCACTTATCACTTATCAACTATCAACTATCAAC